>NW_006239368.1:35089-51451 GCF_000226075.1 Solanum tuberosum
GCCTAAAATCTCTGAGTTCTAGTGCTCCTTTCTTCTTTGGCACAAGGGCAATGAAGGAAGCATTGCAAGACCTCACCATTTGGCAATTCTGATGGAAGAAGTTTAGTGCTCCCATTAGGTCAGATTTAATGAAGCTCCATGGTCTCTGAAAGAACGCCATGGTGAAGCCATCAGGACCTGGGGCTTTGTCTGGAGCACAAGATTTAAGGGGCTCCCCTTGGGCCTTTGGTAGAATAACTTTTTGCCATTTCATCAGAGAGAACTTATGAGTTTGACTGTTACCTTCCCACAAGAATCTTCTTCTTAGTCTGTCTATTTTCTTCCGGACCAAGCTTGGCAAAGGAAATAAAGACATGCAATAGGTAGGAATGCTGTCCAAAACACTATTGATTAGAGTGAGTCTGCCTCCAAAAGATAAGTATTGAAGTTGCCATGTAGCTAGTCTCTTCTCCATCTTTTTCAATTACTCCAGTCTAGATCTCAGAGGATTTTGAATCCAGCACCTAATGGCAAGCCCAAATAAGTGGTAGGAAAGGAGCCTATTCTGCAACTTAGGATGTCAGCTAGTTCCTCTAGATTGGAGACCACATTGACAGGGTATAAGATGCTTTTAGGTGAAGCCATCAGGACCTGGGGCTTTGTCTGGAGCACAAGATTTAAGGGCTTATGACACTTCCTGCTCATTGAAAGGAAGCTCAAGCTCCTCTTTTTCTATAGCACTGATAGTGGAGAGTCCCTCAAAAACAGCTGAAGGTCTCCATGTCTCTTCCTCCTGAAATAGCTTTTGGTAATAATCTAGAATACCTTCCTTAATCAGCCCCTTGTCTTCAATTAGAACATCCCCAATTCTCAATTTATCAATGCAGTTACTCCTTCTGTGAGAGTTGGCCATTCTTTGGAAGAATTTAGTGTTTTTATCATCTTCTTTCAGCCATAAACACCTAGATTTTTGCCTCCATGAGATCTCTTCGGCGATGGCAATCTGTTGAATCTCAATTTTCAAATCAAGCAACTTCAAATTCTCTTCAGTAGTGTAAGGTCTTTGCTCAGCAATTTGATCCAACTTTCCAAGTTCCATGAGAGATTTGTGTCTTTGAGTATCAAGCTTACCGAAAACTTCTTTGTTCCATTTTGTAATATCCTTCTTTAAGTGCCTTAGCTTCTGGATCAGGACAAAATCAGGAGTGCCCATAACAATGTAAGAGTTCCACCAATCTCTTACCATATCTAGGAAACCATCTGACTTTAGCCACATATTCTCAAATTTAAAGTAAGAGGGTGAAGCATCCCAATCCCCACTTTCCAGGACGATGGGCTTGTGGTCAGAGAACACTCTAGGCAGTGGGAACTGCTTGATAGCATTGGACATTTCACTCCATTCAGGTGAGATATACTCCTTTTACTGTTCTAGTAAAGCTGACTATATTGTAGCCTTCAAGGTATAATATAGTCAGAAAATCTAGTACTTGCCAACCCACTCAGAAAATCTAGTACCTGATAAACAATCCCCGCATTCATAGGGGAAGACCTGCTATCCGAGTCTGTGTCTTCACTTCTGGTTCAGTATCCTCCTCGATCTCAATCTAAATCTCCTCTTCTACCAGATCCTGGGGTGGGGTGAGGTTTCTTCCCTTGGTGCATTAAAATTCTGAGCTCTACCTTTGGTGGGTGTTGCCCTTGCACCTACCTCTCCCTCTGCCTCTGCCACGCCGTCTCGCTGCGAGCTTAGTCATTTACTCTACCGCTGGAGCTACCACCCTTGCGCCATTGTGTCGTGTATCTACCATCTGCAGATAGAAGAGTGAAAGAGATTAGATACCAATTTGTATCATCAAATACCAATTGGAATCAAGTTATAGCACGAAGGAAGAAAGAAAAAGAATTTCATTAAGTCATGTAGACTCTTAAAGAAAAGTACATACGTCTCTATACCATTCCACAGGATTCTACTAGACTCGTTTTAGTATGATGAGATCAACAAACCTAGGTCTCTGATACCAAGTTTGTCTTGACCCATGCACTCTTCTTAGAACTCTTTTTCTTCTAAAAAGAGTTCAGTTGTTTTAAATGTTTTAAAAAGTGCACGCTTTCTACAGCTTTGCTTCTGTTCGCTCCTCGCTTCAGTCCATTGAAGCGTCCAGTCTCCGCCTCGCTCCGCTTCACCGCTTTTCTAAATGCTGCCAAGATCAGATGGAACTATGGCTTTCTTCAATCAGTGTTGGGAGGTGATTAGCTCAGAGGTGATAGTAGTTGTACATTTTCATGTAGAATGGTTCTTTGCTAAAAGCTACAACTCAACATTTGTCGCTCTTATCCCCAAGAAAGTGGGAGCTATTGAACTGAATGACTTCAGACCAAACAGTTTGATTAAGAGTGTATACTAGATCATATCAAAGATGCTAGCAGAAAGGTTGAAGAAGGTGATACACAGAGTGGTGGACAGACAACTAATGACTTTCATCAAATGAAGGCAAATCATGTCTGCAATACTAATGGCTAATGAATGTGTTTAAGCTAGATAGAGGAGTAATGAGCCAGGAATTTATTGCAAACTAGACATCCGTTAAGCTTTTGACCATTTAAACGGGAAATATCTGCTTGAGCTCCTTCAGAAGATAAGATCTGGTTCCAAATGGATGAAGTGTATCAAATACTGAATTAGTACAGTGAAATTCAGTCCTTAACTGGATTCTTCCCCTCACAGAGAGGTTAGACCGGGGATACTTTATCCCTGTAACTTATATTATATGGAGAATGACTTGTTCCTTTCTATTCATCAAGACAAGATACTTATACAAATACTATGCTTCTATGAAAGGAAAACTAATCAAAGTAAATCAACTAAGAATCTGCTCCTATAATTAAATTAGCTATATATGGAAGATATAATATTTACACCTATTATATTCTATAACACTCCCCCTCAAGCTGGAGCATAGATGTTGATCATGCCCAGCTTGTCACAAAGATAATTAACTCGAGCTCCATTTAACGCCTTTGTGAACAAATCAGCTAGTTGCTCTCCTGTCTTTACATAACCGGTGGAAATCAAGTTATCTTGGATCTTCTCACGAATAAAGTGACAATCTACCTCGATATGCTTTGTTCTTTCGTGATACACAGGATTTGAGGCAATATGAAGAGCAGCTTGATTATCACACCAGAGTTTTGCTGGTGTAGAATGTCTCATTCCAATTTCTGTCAATATGTGATGTATCCACATGATCTCACATGTGGATTGCGCCATAGCTCTATATTCAGATTCTGCACTGGATCGCGATACAACACCTTGTTTCTTACTTCTCCATGACACCAAATTACCACCAACAAAGACACAATAACCAGTAGTAGATCGTCTATTGGTTTTACATCCAGCCCAATCAGCATCAACAAAGCCCTCAATGTGAGTATGTCCGTGGTTACCATATAAAATGCCAAGTCCAGGGGATCTTTTCAAGTAGCATAAGATCTGTTCCAAGGCTTCCCAATGTTTGACTGTAGGTGCAGACATGAATTGACTAACAACACTCACTGCAAAAGCAATATCTGGACGTGTTACAGTGAGATAGTTTAGTTTCCCTACTAACCTCCTATATCTCTTTGGATCATCAAAGGGGCTGCCATCATCACGGGTCAGATGCACATTAGGGACCATTGGAGTACTACAAGGTTTGGCTGCGGACTTTCCAGTTTCCACAAGTAGGTCAAGGATATACTTTCTCTGAGATAGAAAGATTCCCTTCTTGCTTCTAGTTACCTCTACTCCCAAAAAATATTTTAGTTGTCCCAAATCTTTTGTGTGGAATTTAGTATGCAAGAATGACTTGAGTGAAGAGATCCCCGAATAATCACTTCCTGTAATAACAATGTCATCAACATATACCACAAGAAGAATAATGCCAATTGTTGATTGTTTATAAAAGACTGAGTGATCACACATGCTCTTTTTCAGCCCAAATTCCTGAACTACTTCACTGAATTTGCCAAACCAAGCACGAGGGCTTTGTTTCAAACCATACAAGGATTTCTTTAGGTGACAAACTTTACCATACTCCCCCTGAGCAACAAATCCAGGTGGTTGCTCCATATACACTTCTTCTTGGAGATCACCATGAAGAAATGCATTCTTGATATCTAGCTGGTGCAACGGCCAATTCTTAGATGCAGCTAAGGAAATAAATAAGCGAACAGAAGTGAGTTTAGCCACCGGAGAAAATGTGTCTGAATAATCCACCCCATAAGTCTGAGCATATCCTTTAGCCACTAGTCGAGCCTTAAGTCTAGCCACAGAGCCATCTGGATTAACTTTGACCGCAAAGACCCATTTGCATCCCACTGCCTTCTTTCCTTTTGGTAAATCCACCAAGTCCCAAGTGTGATTCTCATCTAGTGCATGTATCTCCTCAAGCATTGCATTATACCATCCAGTGTGACTCAAGGCTTCCTTAACTGTCTTAGGAACAACGATAGAGTCTAGAGAAACAATCAAAGATCTAGACATAGAGGATAAATGACCATAGGAAACAAAATTAGCAATGGAGTATGGAGATTTGCAACTACGTGTACCTTTGCGAATAGCAATAGGGAGATCAAGATCTTCTGGAAGATCAGACGAATGAGGATCTGATGACAAAGGGACTGGTGCAGAACATGTATCAATGGCCTCTCGCCTCCTCGAGTAAACTTGTACAACCGGAGGTCTTACTACCGTAGATGGTGCAGGAGCTGATGGTACAGTATCCGATTGATCCTCAATAGATGATCTGAGAGATGGAGGGACAATATTTGATTCTTCTGTCAAAACACGGGTGACCTCATAGACTAACCACTCATCTTCCTCCCCTTGACTTGTAGAAATAGGAGGTGCATAAAAGAAAGGTGTAGTCTCTGAAAATACCACATCAGTTGATACCAAATATTTGCCAAGTTCAGCAGAATAACATCGATACCCCTTCTGAAGACGAGAATAACCCAAAAAAACGCACTTCAATGCCTTTGGATCCAACTTAGTGACAGATGGTCGAACATCTCGAACATAACAAGTGCTTCCAAACACCTTAGGTTCTACTGGAAATAGTGACTTGTTTGGAAACAGAACACTGTAAGGCACATTACCTGCAAGAACAGTGGATGGCACACGATTAATCAGAAAACAAGCCGTAGAGACTGCATCTGCCCAAAACTGTTTAGGAACCTTCATTTGGAACAAAAGTGCTCGAGTTGTCTCAAGTAGATGCCTATTCTTCCTCTCAGCAACTCCATTTTGAGAGGGTGTATCAACACATGAAGACTGGTGGAGAATACCGTGTTGTCTCATGTATGATTGAAATGATTCTGACATATATTCTTTAGCATTGTCACTCCTTAGAATACGTACCGAAGCATTGAATTGTGTTTTGACTTCAGCATAGAAGGCACAAAAGTGAGTAAACACTTCTGAGCGACTCTTCATGAAATAAATCCAAGTCATACGAGAAAAATCATCCACAAAAGTAATAAAATACTTATGCCCAGTTTTGGAAATGACAGGGCATGGTCCCCAAACATCAGAATGAACCAACTCAAAAGCTGACTCAGCCCGCTTATTAACCCTTGGACTTAATGAGCTGCGATGATGTTTTGCAAATCGACATGACTCACATTCTAATGAAGAAATATTTTGGAATTGCGGACAAAGCTTCTTTAGCAAAGGTAGAGATGGATGTCCCAATCGACAATGTGCTTCAAATGGAGACACAACACTAGAGCAGGCAACAAACTGAGGCCCCCATTCATCCAAAATATAGAGATCGTCAGATACATGTCCTTTACCAATAACCTGATTCGTCTTAAGATCACGAAACAAACAATGATCCGGAAAGAACGAAATATAACAATTAAGGTCTCTGGTAACTTTGCTAACAGAAATCAAATTGAAGGCCAACTTTGGTAGACTTAATACTGATGACAAGGTAATAGTGGAGGTTGGTTTAACAGTCCCATATCCATCACTGTTACAAGTTGATCCATCAGCTACAGTAACCGGAGAGGGAGCTTTGTGTGACTGAAAACTAGTAAAAATGTTAGAATTACCGGTCATGTGATTTGAGGCACCTGAATCAATCACCCATTTATTTGAAGAGGTGATTAGACATGTTTTATCTGATTTAGTAAAGGCATTAACTGAGGTGGATTCCTTCAATAATTTCTGATATCGAGAGAATTCAGCAAACTCCTTTGAGGAAATCAAAATCATTTTATCAAACCTTTGAGTTCCCTGATTACAGTCAGTCATATTCCCAACAAAACGCTCACGGTACCAAAATGAATTGGTGGACAAACCAACAAGTCCCAAACAGACTATAATCCCAAAGAAAAGACAATACAATCACCAAAATAAAATGACTAACCAGATCTGACCGCACCAAGACCAATCTGGCCGAATAATCAGAAACGAAGGGGATGTTGACCGGAAAAAAACAACAATGTCTGAGAAGCCAACAGATTTTCTGGACAGCAACCCAAAAATTAGAAGGATGGACAGGTCGTCTTCTTTGATACTGCGTTTGAAAGTTTCGAGTTCCGACTAAATAACCTTATCGAAACAGCTCCAGAATGACTCAAGCTTCAGATTTGAGTTCACAAACAGATCTCCCACAAATATTCTTAGCACCCTTCTTGAATTTCCAGAATTTTGAAGCACCAGCTTCACTCGAGAAAGGCAGACAATCAAGCTTCAGATTTTAGAGTTTCAATCTGAACCCAGATGCCACAAAATGGATTCAGTACACTTAGACAATCAATTTCTCTAACACAGAAATGGTGTCCAGATTCAAAGGTGAAAGATAGAGCTCTCAACTACTTCCCCGAAGCCACAGTAGCTTCCGGCGAAGTCACAGTGACTTCCGGCAAAGCCAAATCCCAGCTTAGACAGTTGCTCTGATACCATGTAACTTATATTATATGGAGAATGACTTGTTCCTTTCTATTCATCAAGACAAGATACTTATACAAATACTATGCTTCTATGAAAGGAAAACTAATCAAAGTAAATCAACTAAGAATCTGCTCCTATAATTAAATTAGCTATTTATGAATAAGAGATTTCAAGGTGCTTCTCTTATTTTTATTATTGAGCCCCTGCACATTCCAGATGATTGTTTTGACAAACCAGGAGGATGGAAAGTTCTATGTTACAGGTTGTATAAGTGTGGGTTGTATAATTTCAGGAAAGGGGGTGGGGGGGGGGGGGGGGGGGGGGGTGATGGGAAGGCCAACCAGAACTTCAGGTGCATGGAAAATAGTGCGGAAGAATGTGGCTCCAACCAAGGTGAAGTGCTTCACATGGTTGGTAGCCCGAAAAACTAGCACGACTCATGAGGCTATGCAGAAGAGGGGTATCAACATTGCATCAAGGTGCTTACCGTGCAAAGAAGCCCTAAGCCCCGGAGATCAACAAACACTAATTTCTACACTATAAGGTGACCTCACAGGTTTGGGCCCTTTTTACCAGCATAACTAACATCAACTGGACCATGCCAGAGCATACAACATACAACAGACCTCCAAAGTTGCTGGATTAAAAGGGGAGACAACAAAAACCAGAAGAGATGGTAGAGATCAATTCCAGCATGCATATGGTGCATCATATGGAAAGAAGGAAACCGGAGAATTTTTGAAGGAAAAGAATGTACTATAGAAAAGATCAAATGGAAAGTAATTACTTTCTTAGGTTTTTTTGGTGTATAGAACAGGATACAGATTAAGAGGTCAAATTAGTGGATTTTATAGGAACTTTGTAAGTATTTCTAACTTTTTCCTTTATTGTAACATCTTTTTGGAGGTGGCCAGTGTAGCCCTTAATGTTGAAGATTTCAAAATGTTACCAGTTCACAAAAAAAAGAATCATCAACAACTATTACATTCCAATTAGGAGATGGAAGGAGGCTTTACTTCTCTCAGGGCTCTTGGATGGATCATGCATCTCTCGAAGATTAGTATTGTGAACTATACAGTTTTACGAGCAATAAGTGGTGCTCGTGGCACATACCCTGCAAATGATCAGGGATGGGAAGTTCTCTTCAGAATGCCCTGCAATGGTTCGGGGTTGGTAGGATGACCCCGTTTCCTATTGGGTTTGGAGAAAGCCCCTGTTTTGAACACAACTCTGATGGTACCTGATGCCTAGGTCAAAAGTATGGCGTGCTCCCTGAATAGTCTTGCTACAAGCTATGAAATGCAGACATCACTAACAAACTGGCTTGGAAGCACATATGAAAATGCAAAGCTCATTAAAAGGTGAACTGTTTCACTGACTGGTGGCAAAGAAGCATCTATGACACAACATAATTTACAAAATAAGGGGATGTATATTTGGAGTAGACATGTTACATGCGAAATGAAGATGCTTACTTTGTTTCTATTCTAGATTATGCAACTTCTTTTTGAGCATTTTTTAGGTGAAAGACTGTATGCAACTTACCCTTTTCTCCCAAAAAAGAAAAAGAAAAAGAAGTGAAAGTGTGTATGCAAAAACAGCTGAGGAGCACTATACACTGGAATATAATCAGGCGTTGGAATATAAATACTTTTCTGGAAATAGACCCTGTTTTCATTGAGTTATTTGGAAAAAGGAATCAATGATCTTTAAAGGGAAAGGAATGTGTGATTGGATTGAAATGAAGTGTGTTGTTTTTGTAAGCTTTTTGGTACAAAATGACTGATGTACATGAAGTGGACAATTCATTATTCAAGGCAAGGGTACACTTGTGACACACTTTTAGTACTGTATCATCAATAAATATTTATCTTATCAAAAAAATTCAGACAGATAGAATCTACGAATGATTCAGATAAGTACCATTCAGTTCTTCTTCCGGAGCCGTAACTACTTTTATCACCTCCAATCAGAAATAGCTCACTCCACCTTAGTGCTCCAACTCTGGGATCCTCACTCCTAGTTCTACCACTCCTTTGCTTCACTGTTCAGAATCTTCAAAACAACCTAATGTAGAACTCTCCCAGTAAGATCTTGTTCAACTGGTTTTTTAGTAGAGAGCCTTTTTGGGGGGTGGGGGTGTTGAATAGGTTTCCAGTGCTCTCTTTTCACATCACTTCCGATAAGAATCAGATTACTTGAATAAAAAAGAAAATAGTGCGGAAGCAAAAATACAAAGATTAAAGATAGGAGGAATTGAAAGATGTGTTAAATTCGAGAATAAAATCCTCAAATTTCAAGATAAAGTGCTAAGAACCCTAATTAATCTTAGTATTTAAAATTAGCAGATTAAAACTAATTATGATACTACAACAACAACTTCATACCCAGTGAAAACTAATTATGATACTAATAGAGTCAAGTCAAGAACTTAAACCAAAAGTGATCTAGTCCCCTACTTCTAAAAAATTAGAGACAACAGTAAGTATAAGACTAATTACCTTCTTTAATTTACTTTAATAGAAACCAAAGATATCAAGTTAAGAATTAATATTATCTCTTAAAAAATCGTTCTTATAAGGTTGTAAGATAAATCCATAGTCACCATATACAAGGGTGTAGAGAAGAGAAACCTCTTAAATAATATTAATCATATCTTTCAAAAATAACAAAATCTACTCCTATATATAGGGGACGAAACCTATCTCAAATAGCATGGAATTCAAATCCTACTTTTATGGAAATAATAGCTAGGGAACTTTTTACAGATGGGCAATTCTCCCATTTCTTTCCTTTTGTTTCTGAAGATTCTGTTCTCTTTTTGAGTCATTGTTTGCGCTTTTACTTACCTTTGAATTTCTTTTTAATATATGGTTTCCAGTGACAAAGTCCTATACTCAATTCCTCTTTGCCAATTCACCCCCTCATTTGTTCTTTCATGATTTTATCATCCAATTTTTGTACTTTTCATGACCTTCTTATGTGAATTATCTCCTGCGCCGTAAGAGTCCCTCACCCCCTAGTTTTTGCCTTAGTTGCGCGGACTCTCCACTTTTGATGCCGCACCCGTCTCGGATTCTCCAAAAATACACTACTTTTGGCGAATCCGACATGCACCCGTTGGCATTTTTGAAGATTCCGAGCAACATAGGTTTTTGCCCTTCCTTTTGTGAATAATAACCTTAACACCTTCTTCAGAGCTCTCAGATAGCATTTGTTGAAGGTTCTGTGCCATACTTGTGCAGTAGCTTATCTTTGGGTTGGGAACCTTTGAAGTATTGTGGAGTTTTGTGTACTTGTTGCGTATGGTATCACTTCAGCATTGACAACAGAATGTAGGAGAATAGTTGATGATAGTACATCTTGGCTTACTCTGTTGTTTTACTTGAATATATTTCGGTATCGGCTATTCCAGCTTTCATAGAAAGCAGTTCATATTCTCTTGGGGATATTGGATGAATTTGGTTAAGACTTTACCTGTTTGTTGTAATCAGTAATTTTCAAATTTCTGTCAACCAGTAATCACTTTGATACTTACACTATTTTTCTCTATGACAGATCCACATTCTATGCCACCTCAAAGAGCCCTTGAAACAATTGGGAGAACATTGCTCGAACAATATGAGAGGTGGCAACCTAAGGTAAAAAAGTGTTTTTGTGATAATAGATATTATGCGTGGACAAGGTCTAGGCTGTATTTTGTTAGTAACGTAATCAGTAATTTAATTAAAATGACCCAAATATCTTACTATATGTAGGCACGCTACAAGGTCTCCTTGGATCCTACTATCGATGAAGTTAAGAAACTTTGCACAACATGTCGAAAGTATGCCAAGTCAGAGCGAGTTCTTTTCCATTACAATGGATATGGTGTAACCAAACCATCAGTCAATAATGAGATTTGGCTATTTAATAAGGTTTTCTTTCCTACTCAAATTGCTTTCACAGAGCATTTGCGATATCAATTTTTTTTTTATTAGACATTTGTTTAGAGTTATACGCAGTATATCCCATTGCCGATCAGTGACCTGGACTCTTGGTTGAAGACACCTTCAATCTATGTGTTTGACTGCTCAGCTGCTGGGGTGATCGTTAATGCCTTTATAGAGGTGCAAATTTTAATAATGCAGTACATGCTTAATGATGAGGTGATCTACCTATCTGCTAAGCTCATTCTCTAATCAAAGCCATTTGCTTAATGCAGCTCCAAAACTTGGCTGCCTCTAATTCCTCTGGACCTTCTACAAGAGATTGTATTCTGCTCGCTGCCTGTGAAGCACATGAGACGCTTCCTCAGAGTGCTGAGTATCCTGCTGACATTTTCACTTCCTGCCTCACAACGCCAATCAAAATGGCATTGAGATGGTGACTTGCTCTTAGAAAAAGTTGTTTATCCTTTCTGCTTTTCTTCATGCTTTCTGCTAAACCTGTCCAATTCTGCAATGGGGTGAACTAGCAGCAATACTTAATTTTGGGAAACTTGGAATAGCATTTCAGTGGATTTGGTCCCCGACTGATGGATATTATTATTTTCTCTCTATGGTATTCCATAGTTTATATTAAGCCATGTCTGTTTTGCATATACTATCCATCTAGATGGAAAGTTAGAATAGCTTTCTCACCAAACAAATATTTGAAACAGGGCAAGTCCCTTTGATACCACAAAGTTGTATCACACCTCGCATTCCAGGAACCACATGGGTATTGTCTATTATGCCAACCGTTGCTATAGGATTAATATATTGTCTTAGGGAATTTCCACTTAGTATGTCCGAGTGCACTCCTAGTTATTTGTGCTTACCTCAAGTGTGATGTTGTCAGAATTCTTAGATAAGCTGCTACTTTCTTTCAACCATTATGATTTATGGCCTATCTTTATTCATAAGAATCTTTTCAACTTTTCAGTCAAATTTGTTATAACTAGTATTTCTTTTTTGTATCTTCTTTTTTGGCTGTTAGGTTTTGCACGCGGTCATTATTTTGTGAGTCATTTGATTATTCTCTGATAGATAGAATTCCTGGCCGCCAAACAGATCGAAAGACACCTCTTGGTGAATTGAATTGGATTTTCACTGCAGTAACTGATACAATTGCCTGGAATGTTCTACCACACGGTAATGTGATAGAGTAGTTAGATTGATGCAGTTTTCCTAATTCCTTTTTCGGCATTTTAAACTCTTCCTAATCTGTAAGCTTCAAAGCCGCAGATCTATTTCAGAGATTGTTCAGGCAAGACCTATTAGTTGCTAGTTTGTTCAGAAATTTTTTACTTGCTGAAAGAATCATGCGCTCTGCAAATTGTTCACCAATTTCATACCCAATGCTACCACCTACTCATCAGCATCACATGTGGTAACTACATGAAACACTCAAGCTACGAAAATTCCTGCTTTACCTTCTCCTCATTTGGGGCCTGTACTTGTTCCACAGGGATGCTTGGGACATGGCAGCAGAAATCTGCCTTTTGCAGCTTCCAACTTTGCTTGCTGATCCAAGTGTTGAATTTCAGGTGGGATAATGAGTTATTGCCCCTTTGATTGTATATATTTAGTTCCTAAAAGTTGGTCTGTTTTCTGAAAAATATGGTCCATGTATCTTTCTCAAGATTCATATTTTCCCATCTTTTGATATCTTCAGCCTAGCTCATTCTTCACCGACCAATTGACAGCTTTTGAGCTTTGGCTTGACTATGGATCAGAGAATAAAAAACCACCAGTGCAGTTGCCCGTTGTGCTACAGGTAATAAGTAATATGGTTCTAATCAAATGAAAGACCATTCTTGGTTTTTCTTGCCATGAAATGGTCGATTTAAATAATGCACGTTTCCTCGTTCCCACACTATTGTCGATTTCTATTTCTTATTAATAATATGATGAAAAGGTGGAGTGAAAACATTTGGTTGTTACCCTTCGGGGTGGCCCAGTGGTTTGAGCTTGGGACTTCCATGTTGGAGGTCTCAAGTTCGAAACTCCTTGCCAGCGAAAGCAAGGGGTTTGCCTTCTGGGTCGAGCTCGTCGCACCAGGCTTGCCTAGTGCGGTTTACCTCTCCTATATGGTTTGCGAGCTATTGCATAGGAGCGGAGATTTTACCCTGTGCGCACCCAAAGGGTAGCGGCTGCGGGTTTCCCTTGTCATAAAAAAAAAAACAAAAAAAAAAAAACATTTGGTTGTTAGCATTTATTGTTCCTTTATGAAGCTTCAGTTATTAACAGTCGACTGCATTTGCTTAAATTTGTTTAGATAGGAGAAAGCGTGTCTATTTATACCTACTGTGATTAGCTGTACTCAAAAGTCAAGGGTCCTCCGAAAACAGCCTCTCAACCTCTACGAGGTAGAGGTAAGGTCTGTGTATACTATCCTCCACAGACCCACTTGTTGGATTCCATTGGGTATGTTGTTGTATATCATGCTAAAATTTAGAATAACAGAATGTTCTCAGAAATTAAAGAGAAAATAACCAGAAAGTCATGTCATTATGTGAGGAGTGGTTAAACTCTCCTCTAATAAATTACTTAATAGGCCATCAAATATTTGGTACTCCTCTCAGCACAATTGGGTCTTCATCTGTTTCATGTTTTCCATACTTATTTTTTTGCTCAAGTAATCTTGCAATCTATGGAAGGTTAGGGTAAGTTTTTGTCGATTCTAGTGTGACTCATATCCTTACTGTTGCAGAAGCAAATTACCACAATGCTAGTGATTGAAGTTTCTGAGGGAAAATCAGCAGAACCATTGGTTTTAGTAATGTTAGTGCTCAGTCAAAACAATCATCTTAGGTTTTTTATAGGGGTTGCTTGAAGAGTAGTTGGTACTGTTTGTCGTGTGAGCGCATTTCTTTATTTGAATTGTGAAGTATGGCTAGATTTAATTAGTGCTTTACCTAACCAAAAGAAAAAACAGATTTACTTTGTGTTTATCTGCTCGACTCCACAGAAGGATACAGAAATTGGAAAACCATAGGTACAGGCTGATTGCTAGTTGTCTTTCTAATATTTTTCCTATTTATTAGGTTTTCTTCACTCTCGAGGGCTTTGTTGTTTTGGTGCATTTTTCTCTTTGTATGGGATGGTAACCAGGTTATTCTTTGTTATTAGGTGTTACTTAGTCAATCCCACCGGTTTCGAGCACTGGTTCTTCTCGGAAGATTTCTTGATATGGGACCTTGGGCTGTAGATTTGGTACTTATTGGTGGTGGTGCATTTCAAGCTTCTTGTATTAGGCTGGCTGCCTCTAATTTTATGCGTCCAATTTTTAAGTGATTCTTAAGTCAACAAATTTATTTCCAGGCCTTGTCTGTTGGAATATTTCCTTGTGTTCTAAAGCTTTTGCAAACCACAACTCCGGAGCTTAGGCAAATTCTTGTCTTCATTTGGGCGAAGATCCTTGCCTTTGATAAGGTACATGTATTGGTTTGTCTATCACCTGTGTTGTTATCATATTAAATTTCCCATGTTTCAATTTTATATATATTTATTTCTCATATAATTTTTTTGCAATCTCTTTCTAAACCTATGTTCCATCAGTGAAAAATAATAGACACGGAAAAAAAAATTTGAATGTGAGAAAAGTTGTGTGCTTCACCTGGATTGCATTGCACTAGGTATGTTTATATCTAGTAAACTTTGGGGGCCCTGCGTGTGGAGTTTATACTTTTTTGTGCAACATCAGAACAACTGTTCCTGCAGTGCCCATGCCTTGGCAGATCTGGGGTTCTTCACTATCCCATATGGTATTAATTGGGTGAATTTCTTGATGTGATCTGCAGCTGAAAGTCTAGGATAAAGAAACATCATAAGGCTTATATGAAATGCTAGCGCTGTGTGTTTAGTATGGGAATATTTGGAAATAAATAAATATTAGATGTTGTGATGGAAAGCATTCGATCTTTCCACAAGTATAAGAACTACGTCTCAGTTGTAAATTAGTTGGGTCTCATCATATGGATTCTCAATATTCATTCCACTCCATTATATTATTTCATTAAGATACTCAATGACTTAACTCTTGGGGACCAGGCCATGTAAGCGTGCCAAAACGGTCGGTTAAGAAATGAATTTTGGGCCTAACTCAACCTCAAAAGGCAAAAGCTAGCTAATGAGGTGAGCATTGCTCCAAAAACCATATAAGGAGACAAACAACCTATCCTTTAACCAATTTTGAACACTTCAAACCCTCCCCACGCGAAACCTATCAACTAGAGCGTAGACAACCTAATATTGTGGGCCAATAATGTGACATACAATAACAAAGATGGGTTCGGCTTTGATACTTGTTAAGAAATGGACTTAGGACCTAACTCAACTGTAGAAGCTAGCTCATGAGGCCCGAAGAACATATAAGGCGACAAACAATTTATCCCTCCACCAATGCGGGATACTTAACTTGGCTAAACCTTAATCCCAACTAGTCAGTATTATCTATTTGGATCTTTTTTTTTTTTTACTAGTGCATTCTATTCTTCTCCAAATTCATAACCATTTCGAGAGATTGTAGGTCTTTTGGGGTACCTTTCTATTATGTGATTAGGTCTACCATTCTTTTTTTTTTTTGAAATAGGCAAGCATTCACACAAAAAACTCATCAGGAAACTGATGAGAAGGAATTTACAAACCCTAAGGGGTGCCATCATAATCAAAATCCAAAACAAACTTCAAAAATTTATAGTTGGGCTGTAAACTTTGCTAAACTATCTACTTCCCCCACTAAATTCTGCTTACACCAAAAAAACAAAAGACTAAGACATCTCATAATTTTTTCTGTGTAGCTAACCTTCTCTTCATAACATCTCTCATTCCTTTCCTTCCATAGTGTCCACCAAATGCAAGCAGGGACGTTCTTCCACCAATCTTCCTTTGATCCTTTTTTTGACAAATCTTCCTTTGATCCTCTCTTTCCAATTTCTTGCAGTGCGTTAGTACCTCAAAAGTGGTTCTAGGTGTGAGAAATATAGGAAAAGAATATTATTGAATTATTGTTGTGTCTACATTATTACATTGAGACCCTATTTATAGACCTTAGAATACAATCCTTTACCAAGTAGGATACTATTTAGTATTCCTATTTCTATTTCTATTCCTATTCCTATTCTAATAGAATTGTATAAACCTATTCCTATTCTAATAGGATTGTATAAATCTATTCTTATTCTAATAGGATTGTATAAACCTATTCTTATTCTAACACTCCCCCTCAAGCTAGTGCATACAATTCATGTACCTAGCTTGTTACAAATATAATTAACACGAGGACCGATGAGGGGCTTGGTGAGATATCTGCAAGTTGATCACTCGACTTCACAAATTTGACAATCAATCTCAATGGGCTTGGTCTTCTCATGAAATACTGAATTTGATGCATAATGCTGATAAAACACGGAGTGATAAAATTACAGTGTTGGAACTTCCCAAACCAAGCTTGCAAAGACTGTTTCAGACCATAGAGTGACT
>NW_006239368.1:53421-115968 GCF_000226075.1 Solanum tuberosum
ACCAAGATTGTAGAGGCTCTGATACCATGTGAGAAATATAGGAAAAAAATATTATTGAATTGTTGTTGTGTCTACATTATTACATTGAGACCCTATTTATAGACCCTAGAATACAATCCTTTACCAAGTAGGATACTATTTAGTATTCCTATTTCTATTTCTATTCCTATTCCTATTCTAATAGAATTGTATAAACCTATTCCTATTCTAATAGGATTGTATAAATCTATTCTTATTCTAATAGGATTGTATAAACCTATTCTTATTCTAACACTAGGCATTGTCCAATTTACTCTAAGTATACAAAAGAACATGTTCCACAGATCTGTAGATGTACTGCAATGTAGAAATAGGTGGCCATTTACTTCAGCCTCTTGTCCACACATATCACACCTTGAACAGATCTGTATACCTCTTCTTTGTTGCACTTCATGGGTTAGGCATGCTCTTCTAATTACCAACCACGTGAAACATACAACTTTTAAAGGAATCTTTATCTCTTCCAGATTAATTTCCAAGTCCCGCCAAACTGTTGTCAAAGAATGATTTCTATTCCTCTCCAACTCCTAGACTATGTAATTTCCAAACTGGTTTGTCGGGCTCTGTGGTGATGCCTGGAAACTAGTTTAGAGCATGTAGTAGGCCTGCTACTCTTTCAACCTCCTAGTCATTTAGAGCCCTTCCGAACATAAGATCCCAGCCCCGAGGGCTCCAAATATGTGCATATAGTGGTATGTGTTGCAGGCTAATAATGTATAAATCAGGAAAAAGTATCCACAGTTTCTCATCCACTATCCAGTTCTCATTCCAGAAACTAGTCTTCAAACCATTTCCCGCTCTAATGGTCACCTTTGCATTGAAAGCAATCCACAATCTTCTGATAGTTTTCCATACAGAGCAACCAAAAGTGCCAGGAACTTCTTCAGTGATCCAGTTGTTCAGTAGGTCATATTTCTTAGTGATGAACCTCCTCCATAATGCCATATCTTTACATCAGAATCTTCACAACCAATTTTTTAGTTGACTAGTGTTCTGGATACTCAAGTTCTTAATGCCCTTACCCCTTGGTTTTTCTCATTCCCACCTCTTCCATTTAACCAGGTTGTAGCCATGCTTCTCTTTATTTCCTTTGCCAGAGGAACACCCTTTTCAGTTTGTTGAGTTTCTTTTCAATACTTTTTGGCAGGGGGAAAAGACTCGGTACATAAGTTGGGAGGGCATCTGTAGCTGATTTGATAGGAGTCAGTCTACCTCCTACTTCCTAGGGATATATATTGACTCTTCCACTGTGTCAGCTTCGTTTCACTTCTCTTCAAGAGTTCACTACATACTTCCAGCTCTTTGTTTTTGGCTCCCAAGGGCATCCTCAAATATTTGGTGGGAAGAGAAGCCACTTTACAGCCCAGGTTGTCGACAAGACCTTGCATGTTATCTACTTGATTAACTGCCAATTCATGTGTAGTCATTATATGCCTTCAAGCACTTGTAAAAAAATGTTATATTCTCCTTGATTTCTTTTGGGTCATTAATGTCCTCCCACTAATAATTAGTTTGTCAATGGTGTTGTACCTCCTATGTGTTGTTGCCACTCTTCGGAAGAACTTGATATTATTATTTCCTTGCTTTAGCCACTCTGGACTCCTCATTTTTTTGACAGTTCTTCCAACTCAACTAGAATTGCTGCTCGAATCATCTCATCCTCTATCAGCACTCTATTATTCTGAATCAGATCCATCTCAACCAACACAATTCAATAAATTGTTTTCCTATTGGTGAGTTCCCCAAATGTTACACAACTCCATTCCTTAAGTTTCTGCTTTAGCATCTGTAGTTTCATACTGAATTTGTAGTCTGGGCATCCTTCCACACAAATTCATTCCACCAATCCTGGGACCTGGGTTAGATCTTTGAAACCCTCTACATTAAACAACCTGTTTTCAAATTTGAAGTAAGACTTCCTCTGTTCTCAGTCTTTACATTGTAGAATAATAGGGTTGTGATCAGATATAACTCTAAGCATAATTTGTTGTATAATGCTCCTGAAAAGTTCTTCCCACTCCATTGAGTAGAGGAACCTATCCAACCTAGCAACACTGTGGTGGCTAGCCCCTTTGAACCAAGTAAAAATCCCACCATTAAGATGGGGATCATGTAACTCCATGTCCTCTATCTAGATCGAAAAAGCAACCATTACATTGGTTATTCTATTGCATCCTCTCCTTTCTGCTATTGTTCTAACAGTCTTGAAGTCCCCACAAGTGTCCCAATGACCTCCACATAGCTCCCTAACTGCTACAATTTCTTCCCAGCATTCCAATTTCTCAGCTCTGGTGTGAGAGCATATACACTAGTGAGAAATCAACGAAAGGAATCTTGGACAACTTTGAATCTGTATGTGATTGAGAATTGACCTTCCTCCACACAGTTGCCCACCCAAACTCTTAAGTCACACGTGATTAGAATCCCCCCACTACTGCCAGCAGCTTCAATTTACCTGCACCTCATCCATCTGCTAAACCACAATTGTTTGGAAATCCCCTCTACATCTTTGGTAACTTTTGTCTCTTGTAATCAGTAAACATCAACTCTCCATTTCAGAAGAGAGCTCTTAACCAGATTCCTTGCAGAAATCTTGTTAATACCCCTGACATTCCAAGATACAATCTTTACTTTCATTGGTGAGTTAGTGACAGAACTCTCCCTCTGTTTCTTACGCCATTAACTTCCTCATTCAAATGTTCTTCAACTAATTCTTGTCAATTCCTTTGTGTCTAGGTGTTGACACTGCACTGTTTGCCCCTTCTTTTTCATCGCACTCTTTCATTCATCGAGCCTCATCAGTAGTGCATGTGTTTCTCCCCTGCAAACTTCAAACACCACTCCATATGTTTTGCTAAGTTCCAGAATACAGGAATTCACCCAACTGGATGCTTTGATCCCGCCACCAGTTTGGTACCCAGGTTTTTTATGTCTACCGGCTCATCATCATGAATCTGCTGAATTTCATGTCGCCGTTTGGAGATTTTGTACCCCTGAGTTCTCCCCAATTTCCCTGGATTGATCGATCCTCTTCACTTCACTGAGAATTGGTCCGAATACCTCTTTCATTTTATCTGTCGTCTCTCTGTGGCATAGATTAGCAGAGGTCTCAATGTTTTCTACGATTGTCGATGTTTCCTAGCTGTTGTAGGCCTGTAAAAATTGAGTCACTAGTTTCTTGATAGAGTTGGGCTTTGTGCCGAATTGAGCTTGCCCCGACCCACTCCTCCATTAATTTTGATGGCCTGCCCATGTGCCTCTGTCATAGCAAGTGTTCTGTCAGCTGTATCCGCTGCTATTTGACTTTGCAGAGGATCTTCCTCTTTACCTAATGGTTCTCCATTTCATAGCCATTGGGTAATGACCTCAGAGTTAAAATCTTCTCTAGCGAATACCCTTATTGGCGAATCAGTCCAGATTGGCATCGTAATAGAGTTTCTATTTCTTTCCGTCCAGTCGTACTAGGCTCCTGCCGTACCAGATGTTCTTGTGATGTCGTAGGCCTTGAAGCCAACTGCAAAATAAATATTGTCGTCCATTTGAAGTCGATTGCAAGGAAAGGGAGAAGAAAAGAAGAATGGGGATGCCTTCCGATCACCGGAAAATAGTGGGGAAAGGGACCCTGGTGGGGCTTGGACATTTCTTCGATTGTTGTGTCTGGGAGCTTTTTCAAAAGCACAAGTAACACTTTGAATGTTCGTAGTATCACTTATGGGTGCATTTGAAGGTCTACCTAAGACATTGTACATCTTAGATGACCTGCCATTTTTATCCTTTATGTATGTTGTTCTGTTGAATGTGGTTAGTGTGACCTTGTTTCATCTTGGATTAACATCTTAACGTTCACATTTCTAGAATACTAATCTTATGGATATGTTGGGTCGTAGATGCTCAACAATCACTACTATGTTACATTACTGGTTTCACAATTGTTGAATAAAATTTACTTATTGCTTTGGTATGTGTCTTCAAATAGTAATGCGATCCTGTAGTGATCTTTTTTTTTCCGGAACTGGTAAGGTTGCATTCTTAAGCATTAAGGGTATGCTGGCTACCTCCAAAAAGGGATAATTACAGATTTCCTATCAAATCTAAAATCTGGTCTATATCATCTATATTTTAGCTATGTAAATCCAACACATCCAAACAGATCATGGATATGTGGTGGGTTTCCAACTCAATTATGCACTTTTTCCTCTTAATCTTCTTATTTTCTTTTTCTTTTTTGTGATCTTGGATACAAACCATTGGATGCTTGTTTCACTATGTTAAGCACCAATACGAAGTTGGTTTCTGACTTATTGCATTATTTAAAGTTATTTTCTTTCGGCTACACACAAATTAATTAATGCATGTTGTGCTGTTCTAAGAAAAAAGTAACGAAAAACAGAACCTCCACACCAGCTCCATCAACCAAGCCGTAAATTGGAACGGAAGAGATCACCACTAGATTTACACTTGTAGTTTGTATTTATGTTTTGTCAGGATGTTGAGCTATCTTGAGTGCTCTCTTATTCTTTATCCTGATGTTACCTAGATCTAATGATATAGTTGTGGAATCTGTAATGTTGACAGAATATGTTCTTTCCTCCTTTCATTCAATGCTTGTCACTGAGCGTTTTCTTTCTTTTGATCGATTATACTGTGTAGAAACTATGTAATGTTGAAATGTTAAGGTTTCTTTCTTTTCTTTCAGAGTCTTCGTGTTGACATTTGTCTTAGATAACTATCTTATTTGGTTTGTGTGTCTTGATTCACTTTAAGTGTTATGATCCTCTAGTTTAATATTCATTAGATTACCCTTTTCCTGTGAGATGACAGTCTTGCCAGGTTGACCTTGTTAAGGATGGTGGACATGCATATTTCATTAGATTTCTCAATAGTGTTGATGCTTATCCAGAGCAAAGGGCAATGGCTGCATTTGTCTTGGCAGTAATTGCTGATGGTCACAGACGGGGTCAGGAGGCGTGTATTGAAGTGGGGCTTATTAATGTCTGCTTGAAGCATCTTCAGGGATCAACCTATAATGATGTCCAAACTGAACCATTGTTTCTTCAATGGCTGTGCCTTTGTCTGGGAAAGCTCTGGGAGGATTTCACAGAGGCACAAGTACTAGGTTTGCAGGCAGATGCACCAGCAATATTTGTGCCTTTACTTTCTCAATCGCAGCCTGAGGTTTGTTGTTTAATTATATGTCAAGTTGGTGTATTATTAGTATGGTTCTCCATTATTTTTTCAGACTTTGACTAAAAGAGCAATTTATTTCAGGTACGAGCTGCATCTATATTTGCACTAGGTACTTTACTTGATGTTGGGTTTGATACATCTAAGGATGACATTGGAGAGGATGAAGACTACGACAATGAGGAAAAAATTGGGGCAGAAGTCATAATGAAGTGCCTTTTAAGTGTTGTTTCTGATGCAAGCGCATTGGTACGAGCTGAGGTTGCTGTTGGTATGTTTTTACTGAATTATTTCCACCCCAAGGAGACTTTCTTTGTGGTGCACTTCCTGCTGTTCCTAACTTACTTTCTGATTTGTCCCATATTTATTCTTTCTTTGTGTTAGGGGAGAATATTGCAGGTTTAATTATTGTAGAAATTTGATGATAACTCTAAAACAGTGTGCCACTACATTTCTTGTATGATGAGGACACCTCCTGAACTAAATCTGTCCAGACTATGAATTTTGTTTATCTTTCTCTTTGAAGAGGCAGGTTAATGCTGAATGATACCAGTATTTAATAGCATACCAGTTGTTCGATTCAAAGTTGCTCTAAGGCAGGAGAAAGGGAAATAAAAAAATAAGTAGCACCCAAGGGTGTTACCTAGTTAATTAAATGGGAGGAGAACCATGAGGCCTCAGGTTCATACTCCCGCAGAGGTGAAAAAACACTAGATGATTTTTTTCATCTGCCTAAGCTTGATGGGCAGAATTACCCAGTACTTGTGCTGGTGAGAGGTACCTGGTGGAATAGCCAAGGTGCACACAAGCTGGTGCATAAATAAGTGTAGAATGGCGAAACTTTTCTCCGTGCTTGCTCTATTATTTTCAAAAAGAATTAAATATAAGTTAGCTGCAATTGTTTCAATACATAAATGCATGAGATATAATGCATGTCAATTGATATCTACTCCCTTAATAGCACGTCTAATTCTCTGATTTCTCCTCATTCCTCTCTTCTTCATCTTGTGCCTGATCTACTCTTGTGGACAGAATATATGACCTAGCTTGTTCATGTTGCTTCATTCTTGTAGCCTTGGCACGTTTTGCCTTTGGGCATAAGGTGCACCTGAAGTCGGTTGTAGCTGCATATTTGAAGAGTCAATCTAATTCCATGCCCACTTCCTTGCCTTCTTCTACGGTCAAGAGTTCAGGTAGTGGCTATACGACGCCAACTTGTTATGTTCCACATGGAAGTGTAGTTCCATCTCCTAATGCTCCTTTATTGAGAGTGGGAGGTGACAGTCCGTCTATCTCTCACGATGGTAGGGTCTCGACTAGCAGCCCTGTTGCAACACCTGGCTTCATGCATGGATCTCCTTTGTCTGATGGTTCTTCTCATCATTCTGATTCTGGAAGACTGGGTGATGCTGCTAGCGATGGTGTTGTTAATCATATAAGACCCAGACCACTTGACAATTCACTCTATACTAAGTCTGTGCAGGCCATGTGTGCCCTGGCAAAGGATCCATCACCTCGTGTTGCAGGTCTTGGCTGTAGAGTGCTTTCAATTATTGGGATTGACCAAGTGTTCGCCAAGTCAGTCAAGTCAACTGTTGAATCCACAACATCTCCTGGCCCTAGATCTGCTGGATTGAATCGATCATCTTCTTGGTTTGACATGCGTGGAGGTATATTTAGTACTCAAAGGAGACTAGGAGTCAATATTACTGTAGTTTCTCTACCCCATAATCCATCAGTGTCAACCTTGATGTTCAAGTATTTCCCTCAATACTCATTATTTTTTTCAAGTAATTATGTTCCCCTTTGATACCATCCTTTACTTGAACTGTTGCAGGTAGGCGTTTACCTGTGCCTTTTAGGACTCCTCCTGTCAGTCCCCCCCAGTCCAGTTTCTTAACGGGATTGCGAAGAGTTTATTCTTTAGACTTCAGGCATCACCCAATGAACTCTCAAGACTCAGCGTTAGCTGATCCCCTCTTGGGTTCTGGTGGATCTTCTAGAGCTTCAGAACGCAGTTCTATTCCACATTCAACCATTTATAATTGGAGCTGTGGCCGTTTCTCAAAGCCACTTCTTACTGCAGCTGATGATAATGAAGATATCATTTCTAGGAGAGAAGAGAAGGAGAAGTTAGCTCTTGACCTCATCACCAAATGCCAGCACTGTTGTGAGTCTACTGGGCTTATGGTTCATTCCTTCTCCCACTACCATCTTTCATGTGTATGTCATCATTTATCTTAAATGTGTCTAATTTGGCCAATGCTTACTTCTTTGTCTCAGCGGTGAACAGACTGCATAATCAAATTGCCAGTTGGGATACAAAGTTTGAGAGTGGTACCAGAACTGCTTTGCTGCATCCCTTCTCACCATTTGTGGTTGCTTCAGATGAGAGTGAACGGATCAGGTAGAGGAATATTGGCCTGAATGAAGACATTGTTTCCATCGTTCCTTTTTCACGATCTTCTCTCGTAGTACTGCGGGAAGGGTCGGTTAGTTCAAGTTCTAGGTTAGTCGTTGGAGCTATGTGTAATCTGTCATTTCAACCAACAAATGCTGCTTTGCTGGTAAGCAATCATTCTCAAGTGGAAAGACTAGATGCAGGCCAATGTTAGGAAACATGTCCTGGAACTATGCCTGCTTTCTGAATAATCGCCATATCTTCTTAGAGCTTCAAAAAATAGATGCTATTTATATTGAAGTCTTTTTTTGACCTCACTCTTGTATGGTGTTTGGATCAGGTGTTCTTGCTTATTTTTGCTTTTCTTTCTTAGTCTTCTCACCCCTTATGTTGCATCACCTCAGAACAACTTCTTGACTTTGTGGCCATTAGGTTTGAGTTATTGAGTTTCTTTTACATGGTCAACTTTTTGGCCATTAGGTCTGATATATTGAGCTTCTTTTGCATGATAAAGGAACTAATGATACAACAACTACATACCTAGTATATTCCCACGAGTGAGGTCCGGAGAGGGTGGGGGTGTATGCAGACCTCCCCTACCTTTATGCAGTAGAGAGGTTGTTTTTAATAGATCCTCGACTTAAGAAAATCGTTTTTCAGAAAAAACCTGAAATAAACGTAAGAGTAAAAAGCTATGATGAAAATATTGAAGGAACAAAAGTACCAATAGTAAAAATATTGAAGATAACCAAATAAAGGAAATAATAGTTGTGATAAATCTGAAGCATAAGATAATGCTAGCATAGTAGTAATAGTACGACAAGGGAACAAATAGATGCACCAAGACTAGAACCTTGCATGACCACTATGAAGAGAGAAAATGCTCTACAACCTACTTGCTGTTTTCCCTAATCTTCGACCTCCATGCTCTCTATCTAGGATCATTTCCTCAGTAAACTAAAGATAGTCATATCTTGTCTAATCACGTTTCCCCAATTCTTTCTCAGTTAACCTCTATCTCTCTTCAAACCTATCACTACCAACCTCCGCACCTTGTCCACACATGAAGGCTACTCCAGCCTTGCCTCGTATATCTTCGTTCCTAATCCTGTCTCTTCTAGTATGCCCGCACATCCATTTAAGCATCCTCATTTCCTCTAACTTCATATTCTGAACAGGGGAGTTCTTGACTGGCCATACTCCATCTTGTACAACATAGTCGATCTAACAATCACTCTATAAAATAAAACTACCTTTAAGTCTCGGTGACATATTCACATAGGACACAAGATGTGAGCCTTTATTTCATCCGCCCGCTCCAATACGATGTGCAACATCCTTGTCGTTCTACCCATTCCCTTGGATTGTAGACCCGTAAAGGAACAGATGATATTCTATTAAATTTATGTTTGTTAGAATCCTTGTGAATATTCTAGAACAAATGAATATAGTAGGTAGCTTAATTTATTCCTATTGTAATTAGGTATTGATTTGTACTGATTTTCTTTTCTTTTTAGGACATGTAAACACAAGTATTCAAACCCCAATAGTTTGATGAAATAATCATGCTGAGTTCCTCTCATTTTCTCTTCCACTTCACTTGGTATTAAAGCGTAGTTACGGCCAGCAACATATAGAAAGAAGATTTTTAGACAACCTCTTACTGTTGTCCGAAGACAACTTTGTTTTCGTAGATGTTGTGATCAAACCAATACCCGCTATGAGTACTGGAACACTAACATGAACAATCCCCAACCAGCTCCACTACTGTCTGCCACTTCATGAGCCGACCAGAGCATCCCAGATTCTAACAGGATCTGTTCACGCGCTGGCAAACTGGAGCCTAGAGATTGATTGTCATTTTTTCAGATAGAAGGTACTCTTAAGAGACATAGTCACAAGGTTCATGCGGTCAAATGATCAATTTGCAGACATATAAATTATATTCACTAGCTTGATAGGGAGTCGTAGAATCCTTGTGAATATTTTAGCACTCCCCCTTAAGTGGTGAATACAAATTATGTGTCAAGCTTGTTACATATATAGCTTGTTCTAGGCTAGGGACTTTGTGAACACGTTTGTGAGCTTGGTACATATAATTTGCTTGCACCAACTTCAGGGGGAGTGTTAGCATCATTGTGAATATTACTACGAATATAGAAGCGGGAGCAGGAGTAGCTTAGGGTCATCCTGCTTAGGAGGGTATTTTCAGAATTTCAAAGTCTAATCAAGATACTGTACTTATAGCTTTATCACTTGTACATACTTGATATGTTTGCTGAAAGTGTAGGTCCCACCTCAAATTGCCATGCCACATGCTGCATTTGGCAGCCTTTTGAACTATCAATTCTGTAAAAATGTGGGCCTGCTGAAAACTTTTGTTTCTCTCTCTGCGTAGCTTTTGTTCACCTTTGCAACTTGTGCTTTTGTGTGCATCTGTAGTTAAATAGATCTCCAGATAAGGGAGATTGAGGATGCAATCTTTACCTCTAGGATAATGTGTGATCCTGATAGTTTTAGTCAAACAGTAGTTTTCTCTCTCACCTATCTATTATATCAGCAAAATAGGTAGTGTATTAAGTAATCTGTGATGAAAACTTGTTGACAGTTGCACCCATGGATGTGGCCTTGTTCAATGAAGTGAGTGAGAATCATGAGGTCTCACGTTCAAATCCCAAATCCCAGTAGAAACAAAAATACTAGGTGATACAAAAATACTAGGTGATTTCTTCCCATCTGTGGTAGCCTTGTTGAACATAGTTACCTGGTACTTGTTGCTAGTGGGAGGTGTAGGTATCGTGTGGAATTAGTTGAAATGCATGAAAGCTAGTCCCGCACACCACGAAAAAAATAAAAGTTTGTTGACAGTTTAGGGAAATGGTTAAAGAAAAACAAAACAACCAAGACAACCTAAATGCATTATTACATGAACTGGACTGTTATTTGGAATAATTCCTCTTTTGGGTGGCTTAAGATAGCAAACCAACACTTCAATTTTTTCCGATATTCTAAAGAAAAAAAATGCAATCTTTATTATAATTACTCAGCAGTCAGTTTTATAATCAGTTAAACTCTTATTATATTGCTTATTGAGAAGGTCATTTTCTTCAATCCACATTTGTAAATGGTCACAGGAGACCATTTCGCCTCAACGAATTTCAAGGCAATAACTTAAAGTAAAAGAATTTGAACTATATATTGCCTGTGAACCAAATCATAGGTCAATAGTATTTAGTTTATTGTCCGACCGAAACAACAAATATTTCTTCAAGTATGATAAATATTTTAAATTGTGAAGTTTAAAGACCTATTTTGTTTTCTACTAGCGAAATATTCTTTTGGGTATGGATCTTTCGAAACTCTTAAGAAGAAATTAGTAAAAAACTACTTATTAAGAATTTAGTAACTAACTAATAGTTAACCTTCCAATTATATTATTTAATACCTTCAAAGTATACATCCACATGTTGTATTAAGGTATACAATAGTGTGATGCAACTATTCTTGTTGTTAACTATATATCACTATAGTATACAATATATGAATTATATATCTCTAAGATGTACAATGTACATAACTACTGCAATGCAACATTTTAAAGAAATGGATTCTATAAATGATTGTAAAAGGGTTAATATTTTATGACGGTGGATAATCATGAAAAAATTCCTTAAAACTTTTTAGTAGTCACCATGTTGGGCATGTGCTTAGCACAGGCTTACCTTACCTAGTTCTAGAATATATGTAAATATAGTAGGTATCTTAATTTACTCATATTGTAATCGGATAGGGATCTCCTTTTTAGGACCTGTAACCATAGTTATTTATACCCCAATCGTTTGAGGGAATAATCAAGCCGAGTTCCTCTCATTTTCTCTTCCGCTTCACAATTTCTTTGTGCAGTTGCAGAAATTCATGCTACTTGTACCTTTGTGTATTACAGGGTCTGGAATTACTAGGAGGCTACCCTTCTTAACAGCTTCGACAATCATGGTTACCCTGATAAAGGAATTTCAAAGATTTGCCTCGTGAATGAGCTTGATGAGAGTTTGCTCCTTGTTGCTTCAAGTAAAAATTTGCTACTACAGATTTTTTTTATGAGTACTGACGGTGCACAATCATTGATGCGTTAATTTTTAACAAAGTTCATTTATAAAAGGCGATGGCAACATACGGATTTGGAAAGAATATACTGCAAGAGGTCAACAGAAACTAGTTTCTGCATTCTCTTCAATTCAATGTCTCAGACCAGGTTCTCGCAGTGTGAATGCTGTTGTGGATTGGCAGCAGCAATCTGGATACCTGGTACATATTGTGTAACACATTTAATACTAAGAATTTAGTCAATGAATGCAAAGCAGTGTGATATTTCCATTTTAGTTTTATATAACTTACTGTTTTCCTAAGTGCATGCACCAAAAGTAATCATCGTTATTTGTGTTAAATCAAATGTCATTTTACTAATATTCCACCTAGGTGGTGTCAAAAACTATTTACAGAAAGTGAGAGTGGTTCAAGCCATGACGTCTATTACAAGTGATCTCATTGCATGAGTTTACTTAAGTAGAGATTTCACTCATTTGCTTTTATGTCGATTTGACTTTTTTAAATTCCTCATCAGTTTGCATCAGGTAAGATTTCTTCTATCATGGCTTGGGATCTTGACAAAGAGCAGCTTGTAAATACTTCTCCGATATACTCGGATTGCAGCATCTCAACATTAGTGAGTTTTTTGACATTGCTCTGAGAGTTAATAGCAAATTTCAGTAGTTCATTTACTAGCAAACTGTTTAGCATTGTTTAAGTATTTGTTTCTATTATGTGCTCTGAATTTTGTGAAATGAATAAAGACGATTTTAAACTTCGAGCCAATTTTGCAAAAGAACAAAATATTGATGAATGAAATGGTCTCTGAAGACCCCCCTCCCCCAACACACACACAAGCACATTGTATTTGTGTGCGTGTATATTTAATCCTGCTATGTCCTTCAAAAGTTGTCAGCACCACTTACTGTGCCATGGTTTAGACCGGCAAAATATATAGTAGTAAACTAGTAGTTTTGGGTGGATCTTCAAGTAATAGGTTGGAGTGGACCTTTCCAAAAAGAAAAAAAGAAGAAGTGATGGATGCTGGAAGCAGTGGATTTTGTGCATTACAACAGGAATATAAATTGGTAGGTTTTATAGAGTACAAGATAAGTTGAGCTTGATGGTTTGTTATGTTTGGTAGCAGGAACATGCATTGAAGTGTTGATGGGTCCAAAAGGCAAAAGCACAGCAAAAATTAGAGGAGCTCGTTCTAAAGTGAGATCAAAGGGAAAATGAGTGTTCTATTCTTTTATTAAAAATGCCTTCAAATAGATAAAACAGAATAATAGACCTAGAAATCACTAGGATCTAGGGAAGTAGAAAAATGAGGCTGTTCCTTTCATATTTTGGTGGAAATTTATCTCTTTTATTGTCCTCTTTTTTCATGGGAATAACGGAAGACTTCTAAGGTTTATGCCATGTAAAAATCATGCACAATGTTAGAATCTTGTGTATAGTCTAGAATAATGTAAATACAATATATAACTTGATTTGCTCCATGTAATTATATATATTTATTTTCTTTCCTTTATTAGGGCATGTAACATAGTTATTTAAACCCAATAGTTTGGGGGAATAATCAAAGTTGTTTTCTGTTTTCTCTCTTTTTTTCTCGCATGGTATCAAAGCGAGGTTGAGACAAGAAGTTGTGCATTTACCAGCAACACATAGGAAGAGAAATTTGCCGCTTTGCATTTTTTGGCGACTTTCAGGTTATTCTTGTTTCTAAGTCTATAATGATCAAACCTACTCTACTACAAGGACGAGGACACTGTGAGACCAGACTCCAGCCAGTCTCGCTGCCATCTGACCTCCCATGCGCCAAAGCGAAGATTTTTCTAGTATAGATAGTCATGTATATTTGCGCATGAAAGACCTTCTACACGGTTCCTAACAAAGGGATCCCTTCTCAAGTGGTCACCTCTTCAAGCTGAGCCTATCGATCTAGATTCCACAACATTCCAAGGACTTCTTCTACTTTCTGGCAAAGGTTTCTCGATTTTGGCAATTGTCTCAGTTTCTAGTCTCAGGGCAGACTTTACTCTATTTTTCGACATTGCTAGCATTGTGGTTATGTCAAAACCATCATATATTTCACATCTCTCTTGGATCACATGTTTTTTGTGTTAGCTATGATTTCAGTAACTTGAACCATGCTCGAAGCGACTGCTTCAGTCCATGTAAGTGTTGTCATAGCCTACACACCATGTTATTACCAATCCCTTTCAATTTTTACCTCTGCTAACGGATCTCATACCATGGCGATTGGAGTTTGACAAGCCCCCCCCTTCACCTTTACTCTGATAATGCTCTTTATATCCTTGGTTATTAAAATTATGCCAATCAATTGTTTGTGTTGTACTCTGAGTTGTTCCATATCAGTCTTTAGTGACTATGTTGTCATACAATATTGTCGTACAGGAAGGATGATTGGTGTAGATCGTGCGTCATACATAAAGAAGCTATTTCCCCGATTTCCAAATGTTCCTTCTTTGGATTGTGAATCATGTCAATTTGCAAAACATCATTGCAGTACGTTATGTCCAAGGGCTAATATACAGGTTGAGTTAGCTTTTGAGCATTTATTATGATGTTTTGGGACCATGTCCTGTTGTTTTTAAAATTGGACAAGTATATTGTCACTTTCGAAGATGATTTCTCTCGGATGACTTGGATTGATTTTATGAAAAGTCGCTCTGAAGTGTTTACTCACTTTTATGCCTTTTGTGCCGAAGTAAAAACTCAATTCAATGCTTTGGTGCATATTCTAAGGAGTGATAATGCTAAAGAATACATGTCAGAGTTGTTTCAGCCCTACATGAGAGAACACAATATTCTCCATCAGTCATCATTTGTTGATACACCTTCTCAAAATGGAGTTGCTGAAAGGAAGAATAGGCATCTACTTGTGACAACTTGGGCTCTTTTGTTCCAATGATTGTTCCTTAACGATTTTCGGCTGATGTAATCTCTACAACTTGTTTTTTGAGTAATCATATGTCGTCGCATGTGCTTGTTGGTAATATGTCTTACCATGTTTTTTCCAAACAAGTCATTATTTCCTGTAGAACCAAAGGTATTTGGAAGTATGTGTTATGTTTGAGATGTTCAGTCATTTGTTACCAAGTTGGACCCTAAGGCGTTAAAGTGTGTTTTCTTGGGTTATTATTGTCTTCGGAAGGAGTAGTGATATTATTTTACTGAACTTGGCAAATATCTGGTGTCAAATGATATGGTATTCTTAGAGACTACACCATTCTTCTCTACCCGCCCCCCCGTTCTACTAGTCATGGGGAGAAAGATGAGTGTTTAGTTTATTAGGTTACTCGTGTTGTGCAATCAGGTGATGTTATTCTTCCATCACCTAGTTACTCTTTTGAGCCCCAGTCCACTACTGCGCTTTCAACACATGTTCCAGCAAGACCGTGATTTGTTCAAGTTTATTCGAGGAGACAAGAAACCTATGTACTCTGTACTAGTTCCTTTGTTATCTAATCCACATGATCCTCCGGAAACCCTTGACCTTCTTAATGCTCTTTGCAAAGGTACACAAAATTGCAAATCCATATATTCCATTGCTAACTTTGTTTTCGATGATTACTTATCTTTTATATCTACATCTTTGATTGCTTCTCTAGACTCTGTTTTTGTATCCTAAACTATGAAGGAGGCTTTGAATCACCCTGGATGGTCAAATGTGATGCTTGAAGAAATACATTCATTAGAAGAAAATCACATTGGGTGGATTTACTGAGCAGAATCTTTGATTGCTTCTCTAGACTCTGTTTTTGTATCCAAAACTATGAGGAGGCTTTGAATCACCCTGGATGGTCAAATGTGATGCTTGAAGAAATACATTCATTAGAAGAAAATCACATGGAATTTGGTGGATTTACCGAACAGAAAGAAACCAATGGGATGTAAATGGGTGTTCACAGTCAAAGTTAATCTAGATGGTTTTGTGGCAAGGCTTAAGGTCAGACTTGTGGTTGAAAGATATGCTCAGACCTATGGGGTGGATTATTCAGACACCTTCTCTCCGGTTGCCAAGCTTGCTCATTTCGCTAGCTACTTCTGAGAAATGGTCATTACATTAGTCTGATATCAAGAATGTGTTCCTTCATGGTGATCTTCAAAAAAGAAGTGTATATGGAGCAATCACCTAATTTTGTTGCTCAGTGTGAGAATACAAAAGTTTTTCATTTGAAAATGGCCTTTTATGGCTTGAAGCAGAGTTCTCGAGCTTGGTTTGGCAAATTCAGTGAGATAGTTCATGAGTTTGGGCTGAAAATGAGCAAATGTGATCATTTTGTCTTCTGCCGACTATCTGCAGTTGGCACTATCCTTCTTGCTGTATATTTATTGACATTGTCATCACATGAGGTTATTCTGAGGGGATCTCTTCCTTAAGTCTTTCTTGCATGCTAGGTATTATCCAAAGGACTTAGTCCAGTTGAAATACTTTTAGGGAGTAGAAGTAAATAGAAATAAGAAAGGAATTATTCTGTCTCAAAGAAAGTAAATTATTGACCTACTTGTGGAAACTGAAAAGTTGGCAGCCAAACTGATAGAAACCGAGGATTTTTACTGGATAAAAGCAACAGAAAATACAAAAAGAGACACAAGTATCTCGTATCTCGTAGAACAGTAGAAAATACAAAGAGAGACAAGTATCTTGTATCTCTTAGAACAACCTTTTCTGCATATAAAAGATATATTACCATGTAGCCACTTATTTACTAGATCTCCTAATATATAATAGATAACTTATAACTACTTTATAACTATTTAGGATAAGGATAGATAACTTCCAGTAACCATAAGGAACTGCCAAATAACTCCTAATAACTGTAAGAAATTACTTATTGCTCCATGGGTGAAACCTCCAGGAATTTGAGAAGATGCAAATCATTTTCTCCTCTTATCTTTCTTCACTTCTTCCTCCTTGAATAAGTATGGAAGATACGTGCCTTATCACAAACCTTGTAGTATTCCAATGGTTGGGTGGAGTTCATAGAGAATCGTATCTTTTTGTGAATTCTCTACCTTTTGGTATATACCTTGTATACAACCAGTTTGACCCTGTTTATGAATGAAAATGCTTTACTCGATAAAAATAAACCATTGTATTTTTTAGGGATGCATTACTCGTATCCTGTTTTATGGTTAATCGTATGCCTTCCTCAGTCATCTTGAATTGAGTCTACACTTTGTTATGTTCCTCAATCACCTTTGTTCTCTCCTTCACTTGTGTCTTTGGTAGCACGTGTTTGTTCCTTAACTTCACTCTAGGAAAAGACCAAAGTGTTCCTAATGCTTTAAATGTGTATTTCTTAGTTATTTGAGGGTACAAAAGGGATCTTGGGTGCTACTCACCCAATCTCCAGTGATACTTCATAATGCCGATGTGACTTGTTTTGAAACTCAACTCTACTTTGCACCCTCTTCTTTTGAGCGTCCCTCCATTCATTAGGTGCCATTTTCATCTTTTGGGTAATCCATCACTGCCTATCTTCCGCTCACCTTCTACGACACCATTACATGCAGTTCCACCTTCACTGCTCACCTATCATCATCGTCTATGCTATTCATCCCGTCCAAAATTTCGGGCCTGACACAATATTTTTCCTGCTGCAGAGTTGTCTCCACAATGTTTTCCAATTGTCACTTGGAAAGGTATTTATTCTACTCTTAACCCTAATCCTACCATACTTGTTTGTGATATCATCGGTTGTCACCAACTCATTATGCCTTCGTATTGTTAATTATCATTTGTTTTTATTCCTAAGATTACGTGGGGAGATATTTCTCATCCAGACTAAAGACAAACTATAATTGAAGAGATGTCTGCTTTACACTCTATTGGTACTTGGGAGCTTGTTCATCTACCTTCAAAAATCTGGTAAAGTCTGGTGTTAGTTGTTGTTGGTATATACAATAAAGGTTCTGGTGTATAGTGTATAGTATCAGGTAAAGGCACAATTAGTTTACAAGGGTCTTACACAGACTTTCGGACTCGACTATGGTGGTTACTTTTCTTCTATGCTAAGATTTCTTCAGTCCATCTCTTTTTAGATGTGGCTGTTCATTGTTGGATTTACTAGTTGGATATTAGAAATGTCTTTTCTTTATTGAGATATCCCAAATGACATATAAATAGAGCAACCATCAAGTTCTGTTGCTTCCCCCTAGTAACTTGTGTGCAAGCTAAGATGATCATTTTATGACTGAAGCAGTATCCTTGAGCATGGTTTGGAAAATTCAATGCGATTATTCAAGAATTTGGCATGATGCACAATGAAGTTGATCGTTTTGTGTTTTATAGTCACTCTACTCTAAGTGTATGCATTTATTTGGTGACTTATGTTAATGATATAGTCATCATGGGTAATGATGAAGAGTGAATTATCAAATTGAAGCATCACCTTTTCTAGCACTTTCTGATAGGTCAATTGGGCACTTCTTGGGCATCGAAGTTGCTCAATTCCAATTTGGATTGCCATTTCACAAAGAGTATAATCTTGATATTCTTGAGAAGACGGAGATGACAGTCTATAGCTCTATTGTTACTCCGATGAATCCAAATGTTAAGCTTCTACCAGGTCAGGTGCCACTTAGTGATCCTACATAATATAGGAGATAGTTAGGCAAGTTGAATTATCTCACTGTGGTTCATTCTGGCATTGCATTCCGGTTGGTGTTAAGGCAACTTTTGCATTCTCCTCGTGACAGTCATTGGAATGCAATTATTCGTAGCCTTTAATACACCAAATTTGCTCTTGAGAAATGTCTACTTCACGAAAATCGAGGACATGAGCAATTGTTCGAGATACACGGGGATTGTGCAAGGTCATCCTATGACAAACAATCTACCTTGGGATATTGTGTACTAGTTGGGGGAAATTTGGTCTTGGAAAAGTAAGAAACAAAATGTAATTGCAAGATTGAGTGCAAAAGTAGAATATCAGGCTTTGACAGTAACTACATGTGAACTCATATGTGTCAAGGAACTACTGAGAATATTAAATATTGGATCTTTTCCAACCACCTATCTAAGATTAGCTTTGAGAGCAAAGCAGATACAACAACATACCCAATATAGTCCCATACGGCCTGGGAAGGATGGGGTCTATGCAAACCTTACCCTTGCATTTGTGAGGTAGAGAGGTTGTCTTCGATAGACACTCAGTTCAAGAAAATCATTTTTCAGAATAAGTTTGAAAGAAATGCAAGAGTCAAAAGTTATGATGAAAATATGGCAAGAGTTATGGAAAGAAGTGAAAAGAAATTGACAAGATTGCCTTCTGGGTCAAGCTCGTCGCACCGGTTTTGCCTAGTGCGGGTTACCTCTCCTATGTGGTTTGCTAGTTATTCCATAGGAGCGGGAGTTTTACCTGTGCGCACCCAAAGGGTAGTGGCTACGGGTTTCCCTTGTCATCAAAAAAAAAGAAAAAAAGAAATTGACAAGATTGCCTTCTGGGTCAAGCTCGTCGCACCGGTTTTGCCTAGTGCGGGTTACCTCTCCTATGTGGTTTGCTAGTTATTCCATAGGAGCGGGAGTTTTACCTGTGCGCACCCAAAGGGTAGTGGCTACGGGTTTCCCTTGTCATCAAAAAAAAAGAAAAAAAGAAATTGACAAGATGTAAAAGCTAGTATCTTTCTCTCTCTTTTTTTAATTATAAATTATTAAAAGTCAATATCGTTCTCTTGATGGCAAAGTGATCCTGGTGAACAGTGTGCTGGATCGATCCCGGTTTACATAATATCTTTATTCCCTTTACCTGGTAAAGTGGAAAGGAGACTTGAACGAAATTTTATTTGGCAAGGAAATAAGGAGGCCATATGTTTTCATTTGGTTGACGGAAGGCTCTCACATCCAGCTAGAGTGAGTGGTCTTGGCATCAAGAATATTAGATTTCACAACAAAAGTCATTATGGAAGTGGCTATGAAGATATAGTTGCAAAAGAACAAGCTTTGTTGAGGCAAGTGATTAGCCTTAAATATGGACAAGAGAATCAGTGGTGTACCAAAATAATGAAATCTCCTTTTGGAATGATTTTGAGAACTATCGGGTCACAAGGGCCTAACTTCTTTGACAACATTGGTTTCATCATTGACAATGGCAGAATAGTGTCATTTTGGGGTGATATTGGACTTGGGCATGGTCCTCTAATAGATCTGTTTCCTGACTTGTATAATTTGGTGTCTTTTCCTGAAGCTAATACTGAAGAAAAGGGGACAACAAGGATGGAATTTTAATTTCTGAAGACTACTAAACGAATGAGAAATAGATAGAGCTACTGAGCTTTTTGAACAGCTGTGACTGATTCAAGGTACATCATCTACATAAGATTCATTCATATGGAAAGGAAATAGCAGCAAGATTTTCATGGTAAAGTCAGTTTATTCTTTACTCTCAGGTAATGGGCATCAGGGGAATAATGGGTTTTAGACGCAGATTTAGGAAGTAAGATTCCTTTTTCAGTGACTTATTTTTTATGGTTGGTGGCAAGGCAGGCTTGCCCAACTCAAGAAAACTTGCAGATAAGAGTAATCCAAATGAGTTCCAGATGTTACTTATGCTATGCAGATTTAGAGAACAGTGACCTGTTCTTGCACTGTTACTGTTCAGCTGTGGCAACTATTTCTTAGTATGAATGGACTCAGATGGATTATACATGAGTCTTCAAGTGATCTTTTCAAGTGCTGGAATAATGAGGGAGGCAGTGTTTGACAAGAAATGGTAGAACATGATCCCAACTCGTGTGTGGTGGATTTCTTGGAAGGAAAGGAATGCAAGGTGTTTTGAAGATGGATGCAACTCAATTCAGAGGTTAAAGGTGAACTAAATATAGTTATTTCACTTAGGCTCCTTGTAAGATGAGCAAGAGCAGTTTTTTGTCTATTAGCATCTGTAAATATGGCTACCAGTATAGCCTTTCTGCTGCCAATTTATACAACATTGAAGATGTATTGAAGACAAATGCAGCTCAATCTGGAAGTTCAATATTAGTTTACTACTTTTATTTCATTTTTGGTGTAAGGAGGAATTCTTAGATGATTCGGATTTTCTATTGGATATTATAGAATCCTTGTAAAAAGAACAAGGACATATTATTTTGCGTTTTTATACTGCTAATATGGCTCCAGCGCAGCCTCTGTGATGATTAGGGGTGGGAATAATAACTTAAAAATCAGACTGAACCAAATAACTTCGGTTTTGGTTCTTCAGGTCACTCTCGGTTTTTTTTCTCCAAAACCTCAGTATTCGATTTTAGGGTCACCAAAATATTTATTACATGAATTCTTTGGTCCGGTCATGTTTGCTGCAAATCCACATTTTAAAGATCAAAACCCTTACATATAGCTAGTTGCAGTCCACGAAGCAAGTGCGGGACTGAAATTTTCTGAAGTGTATTTTCCAAAAGTGGCATATGGTTAATTGCTTTATGCATAAAAGTGTACCCAAATATTTTTTGTTCCTATCAAACCTTGAACCAGATATTTGAATGCAACAAACTCCAAGGGTTCATATTCGCTTAGATTTGCTGAATTGGAAGCACTTTTCAGTTGATACTGGTTTGATGTATTTGCAGTTTTTGTCATCCTTCAGTTAATCACTATTAAAAAAAATTCTCATTACAGATAATGGTTTATTTTTAAAGGAATAACAGAAAAAAAAAGTCCATTTTGAATCAGAAATAGACCATTTTACCAGCAGAAAAATAACCCATTTTACCGGGCTCATACCGAAGAACCAAACTAATTTCGGTTTGGTCGGATAAGATTAGAAATAAGGATATCTGGGGTAAGGTGGGAGTGGCCTCTGTGGTAGATAAGATGAGGGAAGCGAGATTAAGATGGTTTGGACATGTGAAGAGGAGATGCATAGATGCACTGGTGAGGAGGTGCGAGAGGTTGGTTATAGAAGGTACGAGGAGAGGGAGAGGTAGGCCGAAGAAGTATTGGGGAGATGTCATAAGACAGGATATGACGCAACTTCAGATTACCGAGGACATGACCTTAGATACGAGGGTGTGGAGGCCACATATTAGGATAGAAGGTTAGTAGGTAGTGTAGTGGTGTCTGGTGTTTGCGATGGTACTAGTTGTATTCTGGTAGTTCTTGTTTTTTTATTTTATTTTCATTATTTATTATTAGTCTAGTATGTTGATTATGGTGTCTCGATTATCACATGATTTTATTGTTGTTCTGCTCCTCTAGTAGATTTTTGCACTGTTTCCCTGTTATTTACTACATTCTATTCATTGTCTCCTTCTTTATACCGGAGTTTGTTTCACTTGAGCCGAGGGTCTTTTAGAAACAACAATAAAATCATTCTACCCTCCCTAGACCCTCACTTGTAGGATTTCTCTGGGTATGTTGTTGTTGGTTGGTATTCAGTATGCACCAGTGAAGAACCCGAAAACCTATGAATCGAACTGAAGTTTTGAAGAACCGAATGCCTACCCTTACTGTTGATGATATCAAATTTGTTACCTTCATCAGAAAGAAAAACACTCATCTAAGGAGTGCATGCTCACCTACCTGAACCTATTTAAAACCACCAGCTTACATTGTCGAAGATATATTTGTAAGGCCTTGCATTGGGTGGAGAAGGAGGAGATAGATACTTCTTTTTTATTAAACTAAGGCTGGACTGTCTTTTTTGGCTGTACTTATTCTTGGATCCTTTTGTTCGTCTTTATGTTATCCCCTTTTTTCTGCTATCCTCGGGTTCTACACCAAAAAATTAGAGTTCTGTTGACATTTGAAACAATTTTATCACACGTATATGTTTTGAAACAACCTCTCTATCTCCACGAGGTATGGGGTAAGTGTGCGTACTCTCTATCCTCCCCAGACCCTACTTGTGGGAATACACTGGGTATGTTGTTGTTGTATATGTTGTGCTTTTTGCTGAATGCTCTAACCATGCCACTTATCTTTGTGATGGCGTCTAAACTTTTTTGTGCCTTGTGCAGTCTGCTTCTGAAGTTCACGTGGGTCAATTTGGTGCGGGCTTCGTGGATGGATCTGTCAAATTATTTGATATTCGAATGCCAGAAATGTAAGATGTAATGCTTGTAATTCACGAGCATAAATGTGTGTGCATACTTGCATACACACTTGTATGCGCATTTCAAGTACAATTGGGCAATTGGTAGAGTGAAATTGCATAATGTAACTTAGACCACAAGTCTTTGGTTTTCTTTTTGAGTGGGGTTGGGGTGTAGGAATCATGTCTCCTGGAGTCACTGATTTATAGATTTCAGGATGATGATGTTTACCTTCGCATTATGAAGTGTGTGGGTAATTTCAAACCTCAAAGATGGGTATCCGTCCTGCATGGTTAGTCTCATACATTAGGCATTACGTACACATGCATACATTTTTTGGTGCATAATACATCCATCTTTCAGTAGTTTTTTGACTGTTTAATATGTGTTTGTTTAGGCTTGTTTGTTCAACACGACCTCATCCCAAAGTTGAAAGGGTTGTTGGGGTTTGCTTTCAACCTGGACTTCAACCAGCAAAGGTGACTACTATTGCCCTGTTTATATCTGGCCTGTCAAGTGTCAACTTGTCAGTTCCTGGTTTCTCAGAAGACCATATTTTGAAAAGAAAAAAAAAAGAGTATATACTCACTGTCGCTCTCTTTTATATTAGTTGTTCCAATAATTATTTCTACTAACAATTTTTTTGCAGATAAAATGTTCTCCAATATTATCAAAGCAAAATGAGAATTCATGAACTGTTTCACTTGTTTCTTCTCAGGTTGTCAGTGCATCTCAGGCTGGTGATATTCAGTTCCTCGATATGAGAAACCTCAAGGAGGCTTACTTGACCATTGATGCTCACAGGGGATCACTTACATCTCTGGCGGTACATCGTCATGCACCCCTTATAGCAAGTGGTTCATCAAAGCAACTTATCAAAGTGTTCAACCTGGAGGGTCAGCAGTTAGGCACCATTAGATATTTGTCCACCTTCATGGCTCAGAAGATAGGATCTGTAAGATGTCTTACCTTCCATCCCTATCAAGTGCTGCTTGCTGCTGGTGCAACAGATGCTTGTATTTCTATCTATGCTGATGAAATTTCCCCACCAACATAACAACTTCATAGCTTCGTCACAAATTCTCAGATTGAGAAACAAGATTTTTGGGACTTGGCTGTGTTCCTTTGAGATGGTCAGTGGCGGATGGATTGTTGACATCTCTTCTGGTCCCAGTCTACATCTCTGCTCACTGAGGTTGCTGTTGACATCTTCTGATTAGTTGCTGTCAACCTCTCTGAAGAGCTGATCGGGCTCACGGAGGTTGCATGTTACTTATTTATTGAGCTGCATCAGCACAGAGTGGTGGAAAGTCGAGAAAAATCAACATATTGAACGAAAGCTTTGGAGAAAATTCCATACAAAGGTAAACAGAAGATGTAAATATCTTCATTCTTTGTTTTTCTATTTTGTAAATATCATTTATTCAATCTTCTCTCTGCTTAGCTTACTTCTTTTTTTTTTTACTTTCTCACCCATTTAAGTCAATTTGTACATATCAATTAGTAGCCTCCTACATAATTTATACATTGACTATAGCAAATAGAAGAGTCCCTGCGGTGTGCATGAACGTTTTCTTTACTTTCTGTGGTGTCCTCACCTGTTAATAATTTTTATGTTGTAAACAGTCCTTAATGGGGATGGTAGTTGGACAATTTTTTAGGCTTTGGATCAACTATTTCTGGTCACTTTCATGTCAACAGCAATCGATTTCCATACCAAAGTGTGAAGATGCAATGAGTTTGAATAGGTTTAGGGACGTGGTACAAAGATCAAAACTATATTGCAGTGGAAAACTACTACTCAGAAGAATTTTATTTATCCTCTCTTCTTACATTATCTTCGTACTTCAAAAAAAATATATTCTTATTATTGTATATTAAAAATGATAAAAAGGATGTAATTTATCATATCGAGTTAATTAACTATTCACTTCTACCTTTTACTATACTGAACCAAATGATTCTTTCATGGTTATATAAGTGATCCACGCACTTAACAACAACGGAATTACTTTCTGTGTCACGTTAGAATGTGGTGTTTCATAGACACATTTCTATGGTGTTGGTCCTGTTGGAGTGTTCAATAGATATTGACCCAAGTTAAAGTATCAAAATGAAAATTAAAAAGGGTAACTTATAGAAATTTCATTAGTTTAGGAGTTAATTAGTTAGATTTTTTCTCTAGTTTGTAATGTGACGAAGCTTACCGGATTTGGTCTTTGGATACATGTATTTGGCATGTTCAGGTCCAGAGATATGTTTAGATACATGTATATCGGATACATGAGGTCAAAATTGGTGTAATTTATTTTAGATACATTGTATTCAAGTGGATTCTCTTGTGTCCAACTCTCTCCTATCTCGTTTGCCTCTTTCCCTATATCAAGTATCTCAGAAACATGTATCTAGTGTGTTTCGTATGTACCAGTGAATTCATTTGTTTCCCACCTATCTCGCTCGCCTCTCTCCATTATATATCTAGGTGCATCTAACTTGAAATATGGTATGAAATTATGAATTAGTGAAATAATATGTAATTATTTCAAACTAAAAGGGAGAAAATAGTAAATATTGTAGGAATGTTTGTCGTTTTTTCAAATTAAAACCAACTTTTAAGGGTTTGTTCAGTTGCTAATGAATCACTTACCAAGTTGAGTGATATTATATAGGGGAAAAAACGTACATAGTTTTTGTGTAGTAAAAAGTAAATATGCATCGTTTTATCACAGAGATTCTTTGTCTAAAGAGGGAACATAACTATATATTATATCACATGTGAATTTAATTCTTTTCTTCTAAGATTTCGAATCCGCATTATGTTATCTAATATCAAAACATATTCTAAAGGTTTTGGATTCAAGCGGCACAGGTACATATCTAGGTTTCATGAATGACCAGAAATGTCTCTTGTTCACTGTGTGTCAGTCTTACCTATGGCTAAATTGGGAAAAAATAATTGATCAGTATTTTGTCTCAGTTCTAGATTTGCATGATTTTTAAGTGTTTTAGATCAAGGATGATAGAAGTTCATTAGTATATTATAAGACTTAAAAAGAAGTATTCCTAGTAGATTTGGTGACTAAAACTTAGTGCCACTATGACGATATATACAAAGATCAAGAAAGGTGTCTTCCACTATGCACAATAATGTTTTTTTTATTTGACTTCTTACTCAATGTTCGCTATCCGTATTAAAGCATGACTAAATCTGAATACATGTCAGGAAAATACTTCCTAACAAATATGACATATTCAAGGGGATTCGAGTTCAAATTTTTTAATTAAGAATGAAAAAATATTTCTCACTCCAAAACAATCCTCGTTGGTCACAATGATATATTCTTGATTGTAGGCTAAGAATTAATATACATAACAAAAATAACGTTAAAGAATTTACATAATGGCAGAAAACAAGAAAGGTGTCTTCCACTATATATATGAAACAACTATATTCTACTTGTTAAATTTGTAGCCCAAAAAATACATTAAAAAATACAGAGTAATAAGATGAAGCATTTACAACACATCCGCCGAATAATTGAACTATTACGTAATTAATTTCTGTCTTAATCCATTTTGTCATAAGAATTCTTTTTTATACTCTCTGTCCAATAATATTATCTACTACTAGTATTGACTTTACACACTTCTTAAGAATCTATACATAGAAAAATAATTTTACTATATCACTCTTTAAATATAATTAATACGATATCTTAAAAAATGCAATAGAAAAATAATTATAATTAATAATAAGAGTAAACTAGGAACTAAGTGTAGAATTATTCATTGATTTCACAAAGTGTATAAGTATTGTTATACATCTTAAAATAATATAGTGGACAACTATTATTGGACGAAAGGAGTAATTTAACAAGGGAAATGCGTCTGATTTATATACCCCTCAAATTTGCCAATTAGAACTTATATGTCCATCGTTATGAAAGTGGCTCATATATACCTTTACCGTTATACAAACGGCTTACATATACCCCTACCGTTACAAATTAAGCTCACATATACCCTTCATTTACGGAAGTGAAAAAAATAGTTTTCAATTTATAATTTTTACTTTTAATTTTAAAAAGATTCATGTAGGGGTATATATTATCCTTCTAGCAAAGTTCAAGTTATATTTTAATCTTTTTCATATATAAATTTTATTTTGACTTCTTTGAATATAATTATTTGAGTTTCTTATTCTTATTTTATCTTTTTCCTTCATTCTTTAGTGAAAAGAAAAAAACTTAAAATTATTTTGTTTTGGCTATATTATAATTTAAACTATATTTTCCAGCTATATTGTAATTTAATTTTTGTATTTGAAAAAAAAATCGGATCATCTATGATAATTTTACAAGATAATTACAGAAACAAAAATAAGTTTGACCATCAAAACAATAAATTTAAATTAGTCGTTAAAACAAAAAAAAGTATAAAAAAAAAACATGTGAGGGTGGATTAAATATACCCATATGGATTATATTTTTTTAAGAAAAAATAATTAAAAAATTAAATTAAAATTATTTATTTCACTTCCATTAGAGGAGAATAATATATGTGTGTCATTTGTATAACAATAGGCGTATATATAAGTCACTTTCATAACAAGAAATATATCAGCTTTAAATGATAAAATTGAGAGATATACCAGACCTTTTTCCATATAACTATATTATGAAAAGTAATTAATTACTCTTTTTCATATGAAAGAAGGGAAAAGGCATAAATTCCCCTCTAAACTTGTACCCAAAAGTCATTTACACACTTTAACTAATGGGGCGACCTATTACACACCTTAAGTACATAAAAATATATTTATTTCCTCCTTTCGTCACTCAACCCAGGGCGCATTTCGCTCCACATAGTTGAGCGCGTCAACACGCTAATAAAGTCATTTTTATTTATTATTTTAATTTAAAAAATCCAACTCAACGGTTATATTCCCATTCTCTTCATATAACCCACCCACCCGACCCTAATGAACAAGAACCCTAAATTTTCACCCAAAAATCTGAATCAAGAACCCTAAATTCAAACATAGTTCAAAATTCCTTCTTTTGAATCAAAGGTAACTCTTTTTCATTATTATTCATTCATCTCTTTTCCATTTTGATTCATTCCTCTCTTTTTCATTTTGATTTGTTTCTATCTATTTCATTTTTTGAATTTTTAGTTGTTTGATTCGCGTTAATCTTTATTAAGGTGCTACAATGGCTCGAATAAGCTTGACTAGGCTTTGTTTGCAAGAGGAAGATCATGAATTGGAAGAGGTGCGATGCAAACATGGATTTGTTTTGCCTTTGCTGACCTCTTGGACCCCGAGAAATTCTGGTAGAAGATATTGGGGTTGTCCTTACTATGGGGTAAGTTAATCTTTTTTAAGAGTTGAATGATTCATTTTGTTGTTACAAGAGCCATGACAATGATTCGTTTTGTTTTTTAAGAAAACTAGATCATGCGATTTTTGGCTTTGAAAAAATGATTATATTGATCCAAGATCCAAATTTGTGATTCCCCAAGTTGTTGGGAAGAATTGCTGAGCTTGAACATAATGTTGAATCTTCTCGAAAAGTTGAAACTTCAGATAAGGAAATCAACAAGCCTACTAAGTCGACCAAATCTATGGAAAGCAAAATAGATATGAACAAGAAAGAGTAAAAATTGGACAATTTTGATGATGATTTGATGAAGATGAAAGCAGTTGAAAAGAAATGGAAAAACAAATTGACCAAGTCCAAGAAAAGGGAGAAACAACTTTGGATTGCTTTGTTGTGTGTTTGTATTTTAGGTGTAAGTTTAGTATTTCAAAGAGTATTGTTTCTGAAAGGAGAAGGAGATTCAAGGAAATTGTCATGATCTCTTCTTGTACAAAAAATTTGTAATATTGTGTTGAACTTGTAAGGCTTTTGTGTAATGAAAAGAATTTGCAAGGCTTCCCTTATCTTAATTTGTCTCATTTATGTTGGCAAGTATTTGGTTTTGTATTTGGGCATAAACTATACATTTAGTGTCTACAACTATCTGCTCAACTGTCTAAACTATACGTTTGTGTAGCCACCGCTAAAGTAGTCACTAATTGCCCTCCATAAACACAGAAACCATCAACTAAAAGAGAAGCAACATTGTTACATAAACAGACATCCATAACTACATAATCATTAATCAAAATAGAAGTTAATAGCTGTCAAAGCAGTTACATAATCAAACACCACAAATCAAAATGCAGTCACATCTGTCAATTCATTGTCTTAAATATAAGGGAACTAAATAGGGATAAAGTGCATTGCATTGTCTATCACCCAACAAAACATAATGTCTACATTGCATTACCAACAAAAATCTACCAAAACAAGTTAGATTGCATTAGAGCTCTTTTGGCTCAAATGTGCAGCCTTAGACCTAGTCTCCATTTGTTTTCTTCCCCTCATCTCTTCAAGTTGGCTTGAGGTCATAGATTGTTTTCTCTTCCATTTCACACCACAAGTTGGTTTATGCCCAAGATCTCCAGTGACAACTATTGAAGACTTCACATTTCTAAATCTTTCACTAGGCATTCCAGGCTGTTCAAATGAATATAAATAATCTTAATTTGTGATTAAAGAAAAATAATAAATGATATTTAAGTATAGAAATAGGGAACTTACATTAATAATAGTAGCACCACTTTATGTGTGTAGTACACCCATTCCAACCATTCTTGTTTTGCTAGCAACACTATCCTTAAAAAAATAACAAAATATTCAGTAAAGCAACTTATTTAAGACTTATACATGAAGTAAATAAAGGAAACTATATCACATTTTCTGTTGAACCCTTTGGTCTACCCCTTCCTCTTCCAGTTGGAGCATTAGGTGTTGATGTTGGTGAAGCAGTTTGTGTTGATGTTGGTGCAGCAGCAGGGCCAGAACTTGGTCCAACAGTTGTGCCAGAAGCAAGTGTACCAAGAGGACACTTTCTTTTATTGTGACCCTTTTTATGACAAGTGTTGCATGACATCTCAATCCCTCTTTTGGATAATTTTTCAGTTTTATTGGTTTCACCTTGCTCTTTCTTCCTTTTCTTGCCAGGCCTTCCTAGCATCTTCCTAACATGAGGTGGTATCACATAGATGTTTTGTTATTCTGGCCACATTTTTAGATTCATAACTGCCTGAATGAAGTAGTTGTATGTCTTCATGTATGTTTCTCTGTTATACCACTGAGAAATGTAGTTGATGGGGTTCAATTTCCTATGGTGAAGAGCAGCTATTGCATGAGGACATAGTATGCCTTTCAACATCCATGCTCTACAACTACATGTTTACCTTTGGATATCTACTACATGTCTGTATGGTCCATGAAGTACCTCATACCCTGTATCTGAATTCCATTCAATGCTGCATTTCATAGACTTAGTTGTGTTATCTTGTAGAACCTTCATTGCCATTGGAGAAATGTCACAGATCCAAGTATTGCAAAACTCACTCAATCTGCCCCATTATTTTCATCATTTTCACCCTAATTTCTTCAAGCATTGTAATTATAGTCTTATGCCTTGCTGCTAATATCCATGAATTGAAGCATTCAGCCATGTTATTGTCTACAACATCACATTTTGAGGTAAAATTGAAGTAAAGCTTGCTCCATCTTTCAAGATTATAATACAGCAAGTGATCAAGTATATTATTGCCCAACCTTTTCATATAACTAATGTTATCCTTTAACTCAACCTCAGAAGTTGACCTTGCACACCTCCAGAAACATTTCTTTCTCTGAAGACCTCTCCATCTCTTTGACCAGTTAGCAAGGATGTGTCTAGCACACATTTTATGCTCAACATTTGGCAAATAATCAGTTATAGCAATTTCAAGACCCTATAAGAAAATTCAAGACATGAAACTAAGAAACTAAGAAACTAAGACATTCATAAATAAATTCAAGACATGAAAAAGCCAATAAATATTCTAACCTTTTGCATATCTGATATGATTGTGAGGCCTGTACCATCTCCCAACTGAAGATCTTCCTTTAGAAGTTTGACAAACCAAGCCCAAGTAAACTTATTTTCAACTTCAACTACTGTCCAAGCCAGTGCCATTATTTGATTGTTCCCATCTTTACAAACAACAACCAATAATTGACCTTTAGATACTCCCTTTAGAAAACAATCATCCAAATCGATGCACCTTCTACAACCAACCAAGAAGGACTTCTTCATTGCATCAAAACATATGTAGAAGCCTTGGAACATTTTTATACCATTTTCAAATGTTTCCTCATGAAGCTTGACTACACATGTACTACCTAGATTAGTTCTTAGCAACTCATCTTTGTAGTCCAAAATCCTCCCAAACTCAAGAACATAGTCACCCATTAACTCTTGTAATACTTTTTTCTTGCTCTCCTACACACTGTTCTTCCAACATATAAATCTAATTCTTTTTAATAAGCCCTTGAAACTCAAAGATTCTAATGTCAGGTTATTCCTTTATCCTTTCACTGTTGTGACTAGATAAGAACTTGCTATTACAAAGCTTGTTCCTATTAGTAGGATCACATTTGTGAACTGGATTGTATGTCTTTACAACAAAATTATTTGTCCTAGAATCAAAGCTAGCAAATAAAATCCAAGGACAACCAACTGTACAACTAACTCTTACCCGTGTTGGTTCATTAATATACATTTCAATTGCAACTTGTTCAGCAACAACATATTTGGTAACAACAAATCTAAACTCATTAACACTTTCAAATACAAGACCCAATTTCCACACTATTTTTTGAGAAGATGTATCAAATACAACTCTATTCACCTTCTTTTTCCTTCTTGGCTTAACTCTCTCTCTTTGTTGAACCTCTTCTTCATCATCACTGAAAGCATCTGGATCTGTTTCAAAACTGGCAGCTTCATCTGAGGGATAATAAGGCTCATCACCAGCTAGCTTGCCTTCTAAGTTGTTTCTATTACCACCTGTAGATTCATCATACCCAGCATCTGACCCTTTTTTCTGTTCCTAACTTGACATGATCATGCAATGGAGCTCTTTCTCCCCGTTTCTATCTCTTTCTTTTACTCATTTCCTCCCTAAAACTTCTTAGCTCATCATCTACATCACTCCCATTAAATCCCCCCCCCCCCATTCAATGATTCTCTATCTGAATCTTGTTCATTAGAAGGATGGACACATGGTCAGGAATTGGATCAGAGGATGGATGGACAAGGTCAAGAGTTGGATCAATAGAATGATGGATATGGGTTGGAGTTTGATGAGTAGGAGGAGGAGTATTTGGAGCAGTGAAAGAGTGTACATGAGAAGATGTATTTGAATTGGCAGGGACAGGGGCAGGGTTTGAGGCATTTTCTTGGGCCTCATGTATGGCATTTTCTTGGGCCTCATGTATTGGTTCTAATTCAACATCAAAAGATGCATTAGGCCCACTGTTTTGAGATGCTTCCTCACCTACTCCACTTTTCCCATATTCCAATGAAAGTGGGACCAAAATTGGATCAGCAACAAAGTGACACACAAAACAGTCCAAAATATCTCCATGACTCAAACACTCAGCAATTAAAGTAGCATCATAGTCAGATTTGATTCCTAACATAGCAGTACTTCTAGGAAGTTTCACATACAACACACATTGTCCAGGTTCATACCCTAACTCTTTCAGACAATCCCTCAATTCAAAATAAGATAACCTATCTATATCAACATCTAAAAACTCATAAAATCCTCCACCATGATATGGTTTCCCCTTGTATCCCTTTTTTCCAATCTTCATAACACCACCGTGGTAAAAAATCTCAAAGTAATCAATTCAAAAGACATTTTAACCTGAAAATAATGTTAACAGTTGATCCTCAATAACAACGACAAAACATATACAACAACAAAATTCATATATGTGAATGAAAGACGACATACAGTAAACTTGAAAAAAAATTAAAGACGAAATAACCCTAAGCTAAAACGTATGAACTATGAAGTAACCCTAGAGATGTTTGACTGACCTTTCAGATATGGAGACGACAACAAACTATGAATGATGAACGCCTCGATTGTATCCACCAAACCCTAGTAACCACCGATTTGCTTCCACCAAACGATGAACGCCTTGATCGACAACACACCAATGTTCTTCAAATATGACAGTGAAAACTTGATTAGATGGTTAAAACTACAAGGATACTTCAAAAACACTACAAAATCGAAGAAATCTTTAGCTAAAATTAGGATTTACAGACGAATTTTTTCGATTAGGTTTTGGTGTTCTTAGAGAAAGGAAACAAGTGAGTGAAATAAATGGACTAGGGTAAAATAAAATGGATTTGGGTGAAAAGAATCGGGTTTGGGTGAAAAGAAACGGGTTTGGGTCAAATGAATCGGATTGGGGTCTTTTATTATGTGGCTTCACTAGGAGGCGAGTGGCTCTCACTCTAGGAATAATGTCCTGGGTTGGATGATGGAAGAGGGAAATAAATATATTTTTATGTACTTAAGGTGTGTAATAGGTCGCTCCATTAGTTAAAGTGAGTAAATGACTTTTGGGTACAAGTTTAGGGGGCAATTTATGTATTTTCCCTATGAAAGAAAGTTGGATCGATAGAGATGGATGCAATGTTATGTTATTGGGTCCATATGAATTTAATGCATCTCAAAATCAATAAATTGTGATCAAATTCTAAAATAGAATTCATATATGGAAGTTTAAATTTTAAATCTATCTCGGGTAGCAATTAATAACATATCTCAAATTCAATAAATTGTGATCAAATTCTAAAATAGAATTCATGTATAGAAGTTTAAATTTTTTATTTGTCTCTAGCCCGGTACTAATTAATAACATATCTCAAATTCAGTAAATTGTGATCAAAATCTAAAATAAAATTTATATATAGAAGTTTAAATTTTAGATCCCTTTCTAATCGGGTACTAGTTAATACTCCTTTCATTCAATAATAGTTGTCCACTATACTATTTTATGATGTCCATCAATATTTGTTCACTTTATAAAATTAATGGATAATTTTACATTTAGTTTCTAATTTACCATTATCATTAATTATAGTCATTACCTTATTACATTTTTCAAGATATTGCATTTATTATATTCAAAAATGTGATACAATAAAATTACCTTTCTATATATAGTTTCTTTAAAAATCTGCAAAGTCAATAATGAACAAGTATGATCATTACATTTTTTAAGATATTGTATTGATTATATTCAAAATGTGATAGAGTAAAAATTACTTTTTTATTTATAATTTCTTTAAAAATCTGCAAAGGTGAACGAGTATGATTGGAAAGAGGGAGTACCATAGATTGACAACCTAATGTCATTATGGAAGAGTAAATGTTAAGTCCTATCGGTGTGTGGTCCTATATGATATAAATATATATAATTTATACTGACAACTTAATTTCTTGCATTATAATTTTTAGGTAGAGGCTCCCACTTGCAACTAATCTTCATTTACACCTAATACCAAACAAATAGGTTTTGACATAACTCCACAATAATTTTCTTCTTTTGTTATAAATATGATGCTAAGTGGTAGCACAATTACATACGAAATATTATCAAAAACAAATAAATTAAAGTACTTCCTTTTCTTGACTTAAAAGTTTTCAAAGTTATCAATATATAATAGAGCTAGTCTTTCAAATTGTGGCATCATGAGAAGGTGAGTTTTGAGCAAGATGGAGAAGCAGGGTACGTGCTTTACTAACTCATACATTACAGTCTCTAAGATTAGTTATAGTCGCATTCAAAAGGACTGTGTAATCTTATTATATGTATATATATTTTAAAACTTTTCACGTATCTATATGTAGGAGTGTATCCAAGATTAAAATTGACAAGTTTAAACCATTCAATCTGTTGCATTATAAACTTAGAAATTAATATTTTCCTACATTTTGGTAAGTAATATTGTACATGTATATCAAACTCGTTTAATGTAAGGTGCGTCTATCTCTCTATATACATAATTTGAGTCGAAAGCAATATGTTAAATTAAACTCACAATACCGTCCTAAATCTGATGTAGTTTAACTGGATATGAAGTTACTAAGAAATATGAGAACAATTTATAATATTCCAGAAATTATCCTTTTAAAAGAAGAGTACACTTTGTAGACTTCTCGTTAAATGAATGAGATTCAATATGAATAAAATATTTATAATGTCATTAAACAATTGTCAAATAAGAAAATATATCGTTCTTTCTGAAAATGATTAAACAGAAAAACGTGTCACATAAATTGGGACCAGGAAAAGTAATTCTAATACATGTTGTTCCATGTGTTAAATGAGTTAGTTCTTCATGTGCCCATCTTCCCCATCATGACCACTCAACCTTATTCTCTTTACCATCGACGTGCCAATGCATTTGCAACTAGCTCTCCTCCCTGTTGACAAGTAAGTGATTTTCTTCATTTTTCATATATATATATATATACACTAAGCTTTTAATGATCACGTATAATTTTCAAGAAAAATATTCCTGCAATGGTAATGTTGTTGCTCCGTATCGTTTTTTAATTTTCTTCATTATTTTCAACATGACTTTTTCATTTTGTATTTTTTTTCATATTGATTTTCGTACTTATTTTGTTATGCTTAATAACTTGAGTCGGGGATTCTTTAGTAACAACCTCGATCTATACTCTCATCAGATGGAAATAAGATTGCATGTACATCATTTTTCCGGACTACGATAACTTATGAGATTACATTGGATATGTTATCGACTTAAGTAATGGAAATGTAATATTAATGTACGCCTAGTTCTGCTTCAAGGTGATCTCTTATATCCATTAGCTAGTGTTTTCCAAATTGCATATTATTTTAATACATCAATATAATGTTTAAGTTCATTATTATAATTAATAATTTGGAAAGATGTAATTGGGATTATAAAATTAAGGATTGGGATTATTTGATAATCAGAAATTAACTTGGTGGAAGCTAGAGAATCTGCACCGCCCAGGCCACATTGATGGCATAAAAATATGTATGAATATAAAATAAAGGAAAAAGTAGAGTTTAATTTCTTAATAATTGGATGATACATTATAAACCACAAGTACTATTTACTTTAAATCCAGTGCTTTGTGAAATAACTTTCCACCAACTAGGACCAAAATTTAAGAAAAATAAAATTTGCAAATTGCAATTATAATATTGCTTAAAATTGAAAAAAAAATTCACATAGATCTAGGTCGAACGTTCACTGATTAACTAAATTTCAATATGTTTTCATTGTGTTTAGTCTAATCAAGTTGCATTACGAGAAATCCAACTTAAATATGAAATATTATGTAGTTTGATTTTAATTAATTATTGATGTTACTTAATTGGTTTACAAAATTTTAGTGTATTCATTCATCAAAAAAAATTCCTTATTTGATTCTTGAACATCCTTCGTGAAATCGTTTACTTCGGTACTATTTATATGTACATAAATTTTGTTTTATGAAAGAATTAAAAGTCTCATTATATATATTTATCATAATAAATATTATAATATAGTATATAGTGTTTGAATAGTGTTTTTTCGTCGATTTTCACTCATGTTCGATACACGCTATTGAAATTTGATTAAATTTGAATTATGAGGCTCACTGTTTAAGAGCGACGCGCATTCAATCAAATTTTATATCTATTTTTATAAATTAAAACTCAATATCTCTAATTAAGAATGAACAATTCAAGTTGAATTTGAACTAGTGTTTCCATCGCATATCACTAGAAGACAGGCTTACATAATCAAATTCTTTGTTATTTTTGTGCTTCAAACTTTTCGTATTAGTAGAGTGGAAATCATATTACATTCATATGTATTTACAGGCGGGCTACGATAAAATTTTATGAGTTTTAAATTGTCGAATTTTCGTACGTATATTAGGATAGAATCGTCCAAATTATGAATTATAATAATAATTTATATATTTATAAAACTTAGTAAGAATTTAAAATGTGTAGCAGAATACATTATATTCATCGGCAAGCAAAATATATTATATTTGTATGCATGCAAAATGCATTATATTCATGTCATTGTGCAACACTTAGCTAGCGTTTGGCCATGGATTTTCAAATATTTTTGGCAAATATTATTTGGGTGAAATTTCACCAAGTGTTTGGCCATAGTATTTGAGAAACATATTTCACTTTTTTAGGAAATATAATTTATATCCATAAGTTTTAAAACTATCAAAACTAACCATTTGTTTGTATTACAAGTCAATTGAATCTTCGTTGCAACAAATAACAAGTAGTGTCCTTAAACATTGGAGCAATGTGGTAGTTCTGAGTGAGTGCAACAAGCATAATTCATACATCGTGAAGTAGACAAAACACATGACTTTGTTACACTGAGCCGATTGTTCATCATTTTCATCAACAATCATATCATCACTTTCATATTCACTAAATATTCCATCACTACTTTGTGTTCACCTAAACAATTATGTAATACAACGCAAACAACTACTATAGAGGGTGTTTTTGTAAAAGATAAAAGTTTGGTATAGAATTTGAATTTTTTAAAAGATTCCAAATAATGAGATTTGATCCAAATACTAGTTTTTTCTAGTATTTGAAAATTTGAGTTATTTGTCAAAAATATTAGCCAAATAATGACAAATTATATGGACAAACACTATTTGTCAAATTTTCCCCCAATTTTTACTTGGGAAATCTATGGCAAAACAGATCCTTATATTCAGGGATAAATTTAGATTTTGTGTTTTATGGATTTAAATTCGTAATTTGACCACTTCCATCAACTTGATTTATTGGATTCAGAATCAACTATTTCCTTTAGAGAAAATAGTCTAAAACCCCCCCAATCTATACTCGAAATCTCAACTACACACTCCAACTTTACGGGTGTCCTATTACCCACCTGAACTTTATATTTCTCTATTTTATACACACCTAAGTGCTGACCTGTCATGGGAGGTGTTCTCACCTCCTCTAGGCGCGTTAAAAGTTAATTTTGACGAAAAATTCCTCCTTCTCCAATGGTCATCTTCCCCACTTTTAAATAAACCATTATTTCTTTTTCCCCACCATTAACCCTTGTTCCTTATATAAAAAAAAATCACAATTTCCTCTCAAAATTAAGTAGGGTTTAGTTGCTAATGTTTATTTCTACTTCAAATCTTGAATTTAGGATTTGTAATATGCTCTAATTTCTTATTTAGGTCTCTAATTTTAATTTTGAATTTTCTCGAAATTCATCAAAAATGGCAAGTGGAAACTTGAATAAGCTTTGTATGGATGAATCAAACCTAATTGGAACGATCTGAATCACTCCCTCCGAAAGATGAACAGGAGTTGTGGTTGGAATTTGAAGGTGATTCTTGTTGGAGAAGATCCGTCTCCTCCATAGGTATATTTTTGCATTGGTCTGAAGGTCGTATGACCGTCGCCGGCTGCGCTATGGCCATTTCGGTGGAACTGTCAACCTAAGCTCTTAGTTAACAGAGGGCATTGCTAATGGAGAAGGATTGAAAATGAGAAAAGAGGATTTTTTTTTTGTTCTTTTACGTTTTAGGAGGGAAATGGTGGAAAAAACAAGAAATGGGAGTTGAAGAGGTGAGGGACCCAGCGCGTGGAATCACGCAGGCCTAATTATTTGGTTTATGTGTTGAGGTCAGCACTTAGGTGTGTATAAAATAGAGAAATATAAAGTTCAGGTGGGTAATAGCACATCCGTAAAGTTGGAGTGTGTAGTTGGGATTTCGAATATAGATTGGGGGGGTTCTAGACCATTTTCTCATTTCCTTTATTTTACATAGCCTAGCCAATAATATTGGATACACCTACGGGTGTTCACGGTTTGGTTTGGGTCAGTTATTGGTCAAAATCAAAATCAAACCAAACCAAATATAATATACATTTATCGGTTTGGTTGTTTTCGGTTTTGATTTGGTTTGGTTCGGTTATTAACCATACATAAAAATAAAAGAAACAATTCATTCAAAACGTGAAAAAAGTGACAACAATCCATTCAAACAAAAAAATAGTTAGAATGACTGGCATTATAGAACTTTCGATCATTGAATTTACTGAATAAAATTTCAAAATTCACTATTTTGGTTTGGTTCGGTTATTCGGTTATTCGGTTATTAGCCGTACATACAAATAAAAGAAACAATTCATTCAAAACGTGAAAAAAGTGACAACAATCCATTCAAACAAAAAAATAGTTAGAATGACTGGCATTATAGAACTTTCGATCATTGAATTTACTGAATAAAACTTCAAAATTCACTATTTTGGCATAGAAGGAAGAGACAATGACATTTTCAGTCCCACAAAGAATTTCCATAGACACTCATATACATGAAACCAATAAGAAAAATGTTCTCACCTTGGATATTTTTTCTGTCATAAGTAAATGATAAATAAATTTTGATGAAACATATATAAAAAATTTAAAATTGTTTATGAATATATGTATATAACTTGTTGGTTTGGTTCGATTATTTCTTCGATTTTTTTCGAACAAAATCATAACCAAACCAAATACTATCGGTTCTTAACAATCTAAAACCAAACCAAACCAAAACCCAAATTAAATCGGTTCATTTAATTGGTTTGATTTGATTTTTCGGTTTGGATCGATTTTTATCCAAACCATGAAAACCCCTAGATACACCCATGCTTTAATATTTTAAGAGACACACGTATATGTTATATCATTATTCCTAAATAAAAATCATCTCAACCACCATTAAAAAACACTTTGTATGTCATTGTATTATACCAGATATATTTGTATTTATGCTAGAAATAAGGAGATATGTGTATTGGGTGTATTTAATACTAAACCTAAACTCTTACCATTTTTTTTTAAAAAAAAAAAGGAATATCACTATTTTAGGATATATTGGAGCTATGTTTGTTGTGTCATGTGATTTTCCTTTTAAATTTTCTAACGATGAGTTCAATACTAATTATAATTAGTGTAAATACAATATATATATATCATCTAGTTGGATAGCCTTAATTAATATGAAGTCAAAGATATCTATCGAAAGTATTTCTCTCCTTTAAGTCCTTTTCCCTACTTAAATATCTTCATCAGTTAATTTGTATTTGGACAATATCTATCTCAATGTTTGCCCTACTCTTTTTTATTTCTTTTTTTGGATGTTTTCTTTGCTCAGTCAGCATATATATTTTTAGATAGCGTTTGATCATATATTTTATATTAAATTTTAAAAAAATATTTTTATTTCTATTCTAATCCATGGCAGTTGAAAGCCTCGTGAAACTGAGATATGTCCATGCAATAAGACAAAAAAAACAAATCTGACTGCTAAAATGGACAATAGTTCTCTCTTTCTTTTTTTCTTTTTTCACTTTTGGCTAATAAACTTTAGTATATAAATTGTCGTATTTTTGGCATTTTACTATTTTCTTTTCCTTTTTACATTTAAAAATTTCAACTGTATTTACATAATAGTAGCAAAATAACAACAATACATAATGAATAATGATTATATGATTGTTAAAATTAAGCAAAATAAAAACAAAATTTGACCAAAAAACTAGTCAACTTGATTATGTAATGAGTTAATAAAGTGATACACATCAATAAGTTTAAGATGATTCATTTTCAGGTTTATTAATTATTAGAAAGTATAATTTCATGAAATTCAGCTTATACAGACCCTATTAGAGATTTCTCCATTTTCATAGCTCGAACCTACTTTTGATTATCGGTATTATACTGACATGTACCTATAAACAAATCCGTGTAACAAATATTTTCCTAAAAGATTGATTTATTGTCCTGTAGTAATTGATTCCTCTGCCATTTCGTTGAAATACTATAAGTACTCTAGTAATTAATTCATGAAAATGTTGAAGGGTCACCATCATTTTGTATTTATTTTTATTTTGGTAAGGGAAGGCGAAATAGGACGGAAGATTACAAGATGAATAATCGTCATAAATCAAACCGAGCTACTAAGATTCCCGTATCATTTGTCAAATCTTGCTTCCTGCATCACAATTAATAAATATAACAACCCTCAACTTCATTTTTTGTATTGGCAAGTCCAAATTTATGTTTCAAATTACAAAGAAGGATAAAATTCATTCAAGGAAAAATATTAAATTAGTATGAACATGTTGAATGAGGCATTAATTTCCCAAGAAAATCAGAACCCTCAATTTCCAAAAGCTCTTCTCAATAATCTATATGTTGGTCATTTTCTATCCAGATGGAGTGCCAGGTTACTATATTTTATGTATTTTATTTTCTAAAATTTTCAAGTTTGAGTGTAGAAATTTAGATTTTATGTATTGTTCTTGGTGTGATAAAACAGTAAAGCTTGTTTTTAATTATAGTATGTCTTCAAATTATTCACTGTTATGCAAATTTGAGTAAATTTGCACTTAAACCTTCATGCCTGTGATCAGTGGTGGAGCTACAGGGGCAGAAGGCCCGAAAATCATATTGTACAATAAGGTCAAAATGTATTATATTGTTACGTTTATATAGTAAATAATGAACTCTTGGTGAAAATCCTGCCTCTGTCGTTGCCTACGATCCTTTTCAGTAAAATCAATAGAACCAATATTTAGAGAATTCTTTATAGGCTTATTAGGATTGGTAATGTAAGGTCTACCCCCTTGCTTGTACTTATCCCTATTGAGGATCTGTATGTTAATAAAAGGTCGCTAAACACTCTGTGTAGTGGTATAAATTCAAGAAAAAAAATGAATCAGAATTCTTTTTCTGGACTATTTACATAGCAGAATTGACCTTATGATTCTCTAATTGTCTGCCTATTCCATTCGATGAATCTCGTGCTCAGAAATCGTTAGTATGTTCATTAGAGATCAGTCTTATGGAGATTGTAGTGTTTTACTTCCTTTGAAGTGGTAATAATGCAGAATAACAAGAACTCAGTGGGAGGGTATGAGACATTTTAGAAGTTACCAAATTGTGCAATATTGCCTATGATACATGTTATGGAAGGCATAATGCAATTATACGAGCATTATTGTTAGATTCAATTATAAACATTTTCATAATTGCAGGATGTGGGAATTCTCTGTTGGTTTGTACATGATCAACGTCTGGCCAGATTCGTTACTCCTAACGGCTGCTTATGGTGTGGTTGAGTCTGGTTCAACGGCATTGTTTGGTCCTCTCATTGGACAGTGGGTGGATAGGTTAACATATGTTAAGGTTCGTACTCATTCATTCTTAACAGTCCTCTGCACATGATTGATAAAGATCCAATTTAAAATATAGAACATTTTTCCGATAATTGCTATGGTAATTGTCATATACTAATGGTTATTCATCATTCATACCACAACAACTATGCCTCAACAACACCATTCATATTGATATGTAAATGGTATATATGAATCAAGAGGTCAAAAAATGCTTTAGAGATATGTAAGTAAATTGTGCTTTAGTGAAGCAAAATCACAAGATGCATTGGAAATCCACTTTAGTACTGTATTTTGATGAAAGGAACAAAAGCTTCTGCTTATGCAAAGGGGTAACAATATGGGGTTGAGTAACCAATCGTTGGCATGCATGGTTTAGTAGATATTGCGTACTATTTTACATACCAAACATTTCACGGTAGCAGAATACTCAGACCAGGACGGACACACAATAAGTTTCTAGCAATTATATTTTATATTTCAAGACGTAATCGCATAATGTTCACTTTTGATTAGGAATACAATCTTTGCACTTTGTTGCAGGTTCTCCAACTTTGGCTGCTAAGCCAAAACATCTCATTTATTGTTGCTGGAGGTGCAGTCATTGCTCTTTTAGTCCGTGCAGACTTGATATTGGTCAATCTTACGGCATTTATCTCACTTGTAAGTTTAATTTATATATCCGGAGCTGTTGGTGTGCTTTCATCTCTTGCCGGAACCATCTTGATCGAAAGAGAATGGTGAGACATCTGAAATTTTAAAGTGGTCGCCCTCCTTTTCTTGAAATTTTCATTCATAATTTAGTTTGGATGTGTTTACAATTAACTGAACTTTATTGGCAGGGTAGTCGTAATATCAGAAGGGCATCCTCCTGGGCTGTTAACAAAGATGAATTCAATCATAAGACGAATAGATTTGGTTTGCAAGCTATTCGCTCCGGTGATAACTGGCTTCATTATCAGCTTTGTTTCTCTAACTGCATCAGCCATGACTCTAGCTCTTTGGAATGTTATATCCGTTTTCTTGGAATACTGGCTTCTTACATCTGTATACAATGGGATTCCAGCTCTAAGTGAAAGCAGCCTGAGGAGGGCCTCAAGATCTTCGCCAGAGCATTCGGATTTAAGCCCCACTATTTCTCATGAACAGAAAAGCACGTTTCACTTGGATAGAATTGGATTGGAGCAATCTGAAAATCTCTGGAGGAAAATAGTCGGTTCGATCTCAAGATTACCTTGCCTTTCTGCATGGAAAGTGTACTTGCAGCAAGATGTAGTCCTCCCAGGGCTAGCCCTTGCCTTGCTTTTTTTCACCGTACTCAGGTAAAACTTAGTAATGTTACTCGTTATTATGCAATTGACCTTAAAATCATTTGCAACAATCATCCTTGAAATTAACAACTGCACCAGCCTCCCGGTGCTTTTGCCATTTTGCCTGAGAAGGGTTTTAACATTACCTAGGAAAACTTTTAACTTTCTAGTAAAATGTCTGATACATAATATACCGAGGGCATATTGATCACTTCTTAGTCTAATTTGTGCCACAGCTTTGGAACGTTGATGACTGCTACGCTTGAATGGGAAGGAATTCCTGCATATGTCATTGGAATTGCACGTGGAGTAAGCGCAACAATAGGGATAGCTGCAACATTTCTCTACCCAATATTAGAATCACATATTTCAACACTCCGAACAGGCCTTTGGTCAATCTGGTCACAGGTATTAAGCATAGTAAATACTTAAGGAGCCAAAATCTGTATGGTGACAGGATATGATGAGAAGTTGCTAAGAAATTTACGGTGTAATCATTGAATGTTCTGAATTATAAGTTGGTTATATTCTGTTACCTATGCAGTGGACTTCCCTGTTGATATGTGTAGCTTCAATATGGGTCCATAAGAAATTTCTATCAGCATTTATGCTTATGGCTGGTGTGGCTGCATCGCGTTTGGGTTTGTGGATGTTTGACTTAGCGGTCATTCAGCAAATGCAGGTGAGGATGCTAAAACATTTCTGCTAGCTTTCGTTGAAGAGATTTGTCATCTTCATCGTTTTTCTTGATAGCGATTTACATTATATGGCATCTTCATTTCTGGATTTGGACAGGATCATGTCCCTGAAAGTGATCGCTGTGTGGTAGGAGGAGTTCAAAACTCACTACAGTCTTTCCTGGAATTGATGACTTATCTCTCGGGCATAATCATATCTAATCCCCAGGTGATGATCATTTTAGATTTTCATGAATCACTCATTATTATTTCAATCCGGAGAGGCATTTTTAGAACTCATTATTCCCTCGAAGCTGCAACGTGACTTAGAAGTGCTTCACAAAAGAAACTAGGACTTGATAGTGAATAAGAGATTTAAGGAACCTTTTATAGGTAAAGTTCACAACTTCTGTAGAAAGAAGATCTATACAACTTTTCTCTCGCAGCCTCAAAGATAGATACTTCTGTTGTTAGCACTTCATTTCCACAACTTCGTAATTTCTGTTTATGGCGATTATTTTGGAGAGGAACTTGTGAACTCTTGTATATCGATTGAAGCATTTGCTTGGCTAGAGAAACAATAAGAAAATATAATCTATTACCATATTTATCTTTCTCGTAATCAAGAGACGTGATCCTTTGTGTAATCAAAGGTTCTCTTTCGGAAATTTACAGTCTCTCTACCTCCCCGAGGTAGGGGTAAGGTCTGCATACACTCTACCCTCCCCAGACTCCACTTATGAGATTACATTGGGTATGTTGTTGTTGTTGTTAGTATTATTTTGTCCTGTGTTAAATACAAGTTCTATCTTTCCATTACATAGAAAGCCTTTCTTGTTATTGTATACTTGAAATGTGTTTTAACTTGTTTCTTCTGCTGCATTTGATTCAGGATTTCTGGAAGTTGATCCTATTATCTTTCCTTTTAGTGACACTGGCCTCGACGTTATACAGTATACATGTTTATCGGGTTAGGAAGCACCTATTTCACTTTGAGAAGTTCATTGTTTAGTAAGATCATATTAGACTCTGCAACGATGAACACGAAAAACAGAACCATAAGCATGTTCCCTTTTTATGAAGCTTGTGGTCGAACAACAATGCCATGAGGTTTGCTCCTTCCCTCTTCGAGTTTTCTTTACGTGTAACTTATGTGCATCTTGTAAATTACATTTTAGTAGAAAGCTGCATGACACAACTTGTATTCTGCACAGATTGCCTCAAAGGCTAATGTCATTGAGAGCCTTTTGTACACCATAAATGTTAATTGTTGTAACTGCTTTTAAGGCAATGCAAGAAATTTTATATTTGAAAAGTTATAACCAAGATTGCTACTATTTGATTTTTATTGTACTTCTTCAAGGGTCTGTCACTTCGCGGGGTGCACATATAAAAACTAGTTCTGGCATGCACCTTGCGTGTGTAACCCAATTTTATTGACCACAAAATTTTAAAAAATTACATAAATATTAGTAGTATTAAGAAACATGTTTGAGTTATAAATTATATACTAAATCTTTCATTCAAAGTAATAATCTTTTAGCAATCTCTATTTAAATTACTTGTATTTTAAAAAAGGCATATTGCATAAACTATTCAAGTATTATCAAACTCATTGTGTATTAATAGAAGTTTTGTCAATTAAGTAGCACTTAAAAAAATAATAACACACAAAAAAAATCCATAACAATGCAAAATGATACACAGAATTATATAAAAATATGGGTTGCATACCAAATTTATTTTGGACAATCATACCTTAACTCCAAAATGGAAAAGAAAAACTTAAAATCATAAGCTAACATAAAAATGGTCTAAAGGAATATATAGGTCATATCTTGTACTTCTATGTACTTCTAAGCTTAACACTTGAACTATATTGTAAGAAAGCTTCTCTTTTTAATTTTCATATGAAGCTATCTGTTCTTCTCCTCAGTTAGCTTCTTGACGACATGTATCTATATCATTACTTAGGAAGGAGAAAAGAGAACAGTAGATGATAGAAAAGAAAAGAGTATGATGATCTAGGGAGCAATTTACTGGTATTTATAGTGATATTTTACTGTCTTTTAACCTATCAAAATTTATTAATGGAGCACATTGAATCATGATACATAAATTTTGGTTTCAAATTCAAAGAGTCACCGAATTGGAAGAGTTCACACATTATTTTGTCTTCTGCTCTAATTGAATTTAACCTAATCAATCATTATTATAATAATGTCATAACTAAAAAATTCAAGTGTAGTTGTTGGACTTCATATTCCACCATTATGTAATTAAAATATTAATATTTAATAAATAAATTAATTATATTTTGATTTAGTGGAGAGGCAAAACGGTAATCTAAAATGGAAGTTTTCAGATTTTACCCTAATGTGATTAACATTTTAGGTTGACTTGCTTTTGCACAACCCAAGTCAACAGAAAACCAAATTGAAATTTGTCTATTTTGAGACTAAAGACTAGATAAGATACAAAAGAGTAGCCTTCCTCACCATCCTATGCATAAACTAAAAGACAGAAACATCAACTTTGTTTGTATTGTAAAACATCTGAAGTAGGACCTCATTAAACAAAATGGTGATGCTGTCTTGACTTTTTCAAAACTCAAAATTGGAGTAACTTTAGTTGCTCATTCCTTGTCTTTGCTTAATATTTTTTTGCGTGTGCCGGCCAATATGATCTGTATACATGCAACATATCATTACTGCATTTTATAACATTGCCTCACAATGAAAATATCACTCATGCTACAGCTTTCTTTCATCACCATGCTGGTGGTGCTTTTATTGATTAATTCTCCAGTGTATGGTCATTGTTTAGGCGATCAAAAGGCGTTGTTGCTTAAACTCAAGAATGGCCTTACATTCGATTCATCTTTGTCAACCAAACTGGTCAGATGGGATCAAAACACTGACTGTTGCCAGTGGCCAGGTGTAAGTTGTGATCAGAAAGGTCATGTGCTTGTTTTGGAACTGGACAACGAAGCAATTTTCAGCGGACTAGAGAATCCAACCAGTCTATTCGATCTTCAGTATCTTGAGAAGCTGAATTTGGCTTATAATCATTTAAACTCTGTTCAAATACCGAGAGAAGTTTATAAGCTCACAAACTTAACATACCTGAATTTGTCATTTGCTGGTTTTGGTGGGAAGATTCCAATGGAATTGTCAAGATTGACGAAGTTAACGTTTCTTGACCTTTCTAATGTCGCATTAAAGCTTGAGAGCGGAGATCTGAAGGCACTGGTTGGAAACCTGCCAAATCTTAGAGAACTTTATCTTGATGAAGTGTACATATCATGGAAGGGGATTGAGTGGTGCTCAACGTTATCTTCATCTCTGCCTCAGTTAAGAGTGTTAAGCATGACAAATTGTGGCATTTCAAGCCCTTTTGATCCCATCCTCTTAAATCTTCATTTCCTTTCAGTCATTCGTCTCGATGACAACAACTTGTCCACTATAGTTCCTGAATTTCTAGCAAATTTTACAAAATTGACAACCCTCAGTCTCAGTAACTGCAACTTGAGAGGTGAATTTCCGAATAAGATCTTTCAGGTACCAACTCTACAGGAGCCTGATTTATATGGCAATGAAAAACTCACTGGCACTTTACCTGACTTTTCACAGAATGGTTCATTAAGGGAGTTAGGTCTTGGCAGAACAAATTTCACAGGTTCACTTCCGGATTCAATTGCTAACCTCACAACCTTAACCGAGATTGACTTAAGTTCATGCAATTTCTTTGGACCTATCTCATCAAAAATGGAAAATCTAAGAGATTTAGTTTATTTAGACTTTTCATTCAATAGCTTTACTGGCTCAATCCCACTATTTCATAAGGCAAAGAAGCTCAATTACATTAACCTTTCTCATAACAATCTAACAGGTCCACTTTCTTCTACTCATTTTGGAGGTCTTTCAGAGCTTGAGTATCTACACTTGGAAGAGAATTATATCGGTGGGACCCTTCCGACAGTTGTGTTTTCCATTCCATCATTGCAGGTGCTTGAACTTCAGAATAATCACTTCAGTGGAGAAGTCCATGAATTTGCTAACGCGTCCTCCTCTTTTTTGTATGAACTTGACTTGAGCAATAACTATCTAAATGGATCAATCCCCCGGTCTATCTTTAAACTCAATAGGCTTTCACAACTCTTACTTTCTTCCAACTCCTTCAGAGGGACTATTAATATCGAAGCGATAAAGGGACTTCCTAGGCTAAAAATACTTGACCTTTCTTACAACAATTTGAGAATTGATGTACAGGGTAGTAATTCAACATCATTTCCCTTTCCCCAAATGAGTGAACTGAACTTGGCATCATGCCAGTTGCAAAAGTTCCCGGATCTCAAAAACCAGTCACTCATATTTGCTTTAGACCTTTCATACAACAGGATCAAGGGCAATATACCCATTGTACCTACTTCTCTTATCTACCTTTCAATTGCCAATAATAAACTTACGGGATCAATACCCTCTTCCATATGCAATCTATATCAGCTTCAATTTCTTGATATGTCAAACAATTCCATAAACAACAAACTACCTCCATGTCTATTTCAAATGTTTGACTATCTATCAGTGCTGAATCTAGGGAGAAACAGACTAAGTGGCATTATTCTTGATACATTTTTGTCAAACTGCAGTTTGAAAACTTTAGACCTCAGCAACAATAACTTAGAAGGAAAAGTACCAAGATCCCTGCAAAGATGTGCATTTCTGGAGGTTTTGGACATTGGAAACAACAAGATTAGAGATACATTCCCATGTATGTTGAAAACATTACCCAGTTTGCACATCCTAGTCCTAAGGTCGAACAAGTTTTATGGAGATCTCCAGTGTCGTATAGCTAATCAAACATGGTCGAAGCTTCAAATTATAGATATTGCTTCCAACAATTTCAGGGGAGCACTGCTACCACATTACTTCTCGAACTTGGAAGGCATGATGAAGAGCAGAAATCCAGAGCCACGACTACACTACTTGGAAGTTGAATTCATCAACTATGGCCTCTACTATCGAAATAGAGTGACTTTAACTCTCAAAGGTCAGGAGATGGAGATTGAGAATATTCTTGAAGTTTTTACTTCCATCGATTTTTCCTGCAACAACTTTGAAGGAGAGATACCAGAGGTATTGGGAGATCTCAAATTGCTTTACCTTCTTAACTTTTCGCACAATGCTTTGACAGGAAGAATACCAAAGGCCCTCGGAAAGTTGAGTCAGCTTGGATCCTTAGATCTTTCGGTAAACCAGTTAAGTGGGAGAATTCCAGACGAGCTCGCGAGTCTCACATTCCTTGCTTTCTTGAACCTATCTTTTAATCAACTTTCCGGTAGGATTCCAAGAGGCAACCAACTTCAGACATTCTCAGCAGAATCCTTTGAAGGGAACACAGGGCTGTGTGATTTTCCGCTGAAGAAACTGTGCAGTGACACCAAAATGAATGGATCGTCACAACCAAGAAGCCATTCTGACGATGAAACAGTTGATGGGAAATATATAAGTTTTGCATTGGGATCTTCATTGTGTTTTGGTATCGTTACCTGGCTGCTTTTGCATAGCACAAGATACAATGAGCTCGTTGACAGACTTCTTTTCAGAATTTTTGGTGAGCACAAAAAGGCAGGCAGAAATAGAAACAGAAGGAGGTCAAGGTAAGTTAAGTTTTATTAGTGTAGAGTACACAAGGTCATTTTGTTTACTTGGTGTCTAAGCTTTGAGGTTGGATCTTTTTACATTCTGTTTTGCTGGATAAGCCTGCATGTTGAATGAAGGAGTTCATTTTGTGTTTTCTGTATGCGAAATTAGTTTCTTTTAGGAAGCAATTAACACCATAATTACACAAATATATACAGCTATTACATAGATAATACACCGCTATTATAATCTGTCCATCATGCTAACAAATTGGTCTATTTTTCTGCAAATTCTTGACATGACTATATATTAGTGATCTCTATTCGTTTCAGTAGACTAGTTCTGGGAACGTGCTCCGCACTTTATCCTTTACTATCATACAAATTTCTATATGTCTAATTTAACGTTGATAATTATTAATTACATTATTCTTTTGTATTTGTGCAAATATAAGTGTCAACTAATGCTTTTCATTTAATTTTGGTTATTTTTGTGCAAAAAATGAAATGTTGAATAATGTAAAACTAATTAAGATGATATAGCATATAGTAGTATGTGATATAGCGAAGAAATCTTGCTCTAAATTTAAATTATGAAAGTAAATAAATCTAACAAAATAGCGAAGAGCTCTTGCTCTAAATTTAAAATATGGACGTAAATATTGTTGGAAAACTATATGGACAGCGGAAACATATTAGAATCAGAGTCAAATCGTTTATGCTAGAACATATACAATTACGCTATAACACATAAATTTGCTGAAATTTAATTCAATAATTAAATCTTGAAGCGTGAGCAGATACCTTCCAGCAAATCCCCAAGATAGACAGTTGTTATGGTCTTCTATAATGATCTCAAGTTCACATCCGAACTCTCTCAATACTTGGGTGGGCAAATATCAATAGAAAACTGATTTATCTATTTTCTAGGTTAGGAGAATTCCTATTTATAGAGATTTTTTCCCAATCCAAAAAGGAGTAGAAAACATAATTTTTTCTGGAAAACCAGAAAAACCCCACATTATTCTTCTTTTTCCCATAGAAATACAATTCTGAATTCCACTTAAATATGGACATTGTAAGGAGCACCTAATTAATTACTGAGACTTCATATTATGAAAATAATTCTAAATAATTAATCTCAATTATTCTTACCATAATAAATTACAAATCATTCCACTAGAAATTCGTAATTGCACTCCTTTATTTATATTTCGAAATTCCCCATTAAACACTTATGTAATTACCAAGTTAAGATTACAGATACTAATCAATAAATTAAATTACTGACGAATTTGATTCAATGATTAATTTCCTTTAGAGCACTACTTAACTTATTTCATGTGTCGGATTCATATCCACTTACAAGGTTTGACATGATGAAAACTTATAAGTTTCTCAAAAAGGCATATCAATCAATCTCTATAACGAGACATGGATTCCATCAACTAACTTAGTAGGCGTTTGGCCAAGCGATACCATATCACGATATGAAATCGTGAGATGGAATCAGCGTTTGGACATGCGATTTTGCGCTGATTCCATCTCATGATTCCATATTCTCCAAAAACCATGCTATGGGAATTCCATATCATGATTTGAGATATTTTTAATACAAAAATTGATCCACAAGTTTATATTTTGTTATAACAACCCACATTTATATCTATTAATCATTTATTTCATATGTAAATAAAATTTATAATCACATCATTACTTTTTAAAATTTATCATTCTCACTGGCATAAAATTTATTATTCTCACCAACATATAGTCACTTTAACTCACACCAACCGATTATTGAGTAATAAATTAGTTCTCTTCATTTACTCCAACACCTAATTTATTACTTCTACCGTTTTGTATTTATTACAACTTATAGTTATATCTATTTAAACAACACAGCAGATCAAATTGATATGAGCATATCAAGTAGTGCTAGTGAGTCTAATAGCTTACATTGAGAATGTTATTTTTTACGTTGCAGCAGTTGAACATATCAAACAAGTCAGACGAGAACATAGGTTGTTATGTCGAACACAACAACATACATCTAGGCCTAGTATGGTATGGTATGAAAATTGTCATAACTTGTGCAGTGTTACATAATTATTAGCGAGAATACCAAAGGACTAATGAAATATTTATGGTCTATGAGTGTGAAAATATAGTTGCGGATGATATTGACCAACAAATGGCTCAAAGTAATGTTGGTTCGTCTTCTTGGTCACATGATCGACAAATGCAAGTTCAACGTGAGGAAATTGTCCGTACTGTGTGATAGGATTATATTAAAGACTAGTACGGTACAATTTATGTTCAATTTTTTTTTATTGAATTAAAGTTAGATAAAACAGTTACTTAAGCAGAGAACAAATAACTTTGTAATAATTTATTATGTGATTTTATATTTTTTTGTTTATTTGGTAAGATTGAATAAACAATTGAGGCTATTTTAATAGTTTTACAACTTATGAGATTCTTATGTTTATGAGAAAATATACAACACAAAAATTCATATCGCATGTCCAAACAAAACTTCAATTTGATCTCATAATTCCATATTATGATATCATATCGCATGGCCAAACGATTATTTTACCAATATATATTAGTATCATCCAATCTCCCAAGCATATTGACCCATCTCAGAATCTCACATTTTAATAAATCAAAATGATAATTAATATATACAGATCATAATAGTTATATCAGGATTGAGAATATAAGTATATTTAACAGTTTAGAGAATATGCTTTTGTCAGTCTGTCTAAAACTACTATCTCTACTCGGTCTCGTTCAATACATACAAAATGCACTATCACAAGAAGTTGGAAGTATACCGTTCTCATAATCAAGATAAATTATTTATAATCTTGTGCTACAATCGTACCGATGGCATGTCCAATTTCCATCCTAGATTGTGAACAAAAAACTTTATACTTATAAGAATCGATGATTTAATCATCTGTGTATAAGCTAAAACTCTATACACTAAATCATCTACTATATAAGTAAACAAACATCATAAATGAATATATGATCAATTAAAATTGAATAAATAATTATTCTATAATAAATATTATATCTAATCATATGGTTAATAGTATATATCCACTAAATATATCTAACAAAATTAATAAAGACATAAAGAATAAACATATATTTACTATGTTAATGAGGAAAAAGAGAACGACCCATAATTTTTTTTAACAAAAGCTTATAAGAATTATAAGATGATGAAACACAAAACTGAAGCGGACTAATACTTTTTGTTCACTTTATATAAAAGATCATCTCCAAAAGTCTATAAAAAGGCGAAAAATAATTGCAACCCAACAAATTTATCATAAAACATACCAAACATATTAATAAAGCGCAAATACATATATACAAAAAGAAGGAACTTTTGAGCAAGATAACTAAGGAACATTAGTGAATATATATATATATATATATATATATATTTATATATTTGTAAAAAAATGGACACAAATAATAATACAAACCACCTTAAAAGAAGTTTGTTTCATCATATAAATTGAAAAATAATTAAGAATATTAATACATAAATTATGTGATTGTTTTTGAATTGTTATGCAAATAAAGACATAATTAAAATTGAAATAAGGACCCTAATGTGTTTTGCCTCCAACATTCCCATGATGATGCATTATGATTCTTGAACCCAAAACTCAATATTGTTTTGTAGCTAAACCTCAAATGGAAGAACGAGTAATGAATGTATGGCGATGAATTTTTTTTAAAAGCTACATAAGTTGTGAATATAAAACTGATCTGACAATCTTTTATTTTGAGTTTGATAGACCATTTGATTATGTGATTGAATAGTATAAATTGTTCAAATTTATAGAATCCTATAAAGAACATGAAAAGGTCATGTGATAAGGATATTACTTCCATGGAAGATAAAAGAAATTAAACAATTTAATTAAGTTAATTACAAGTAATAACTAATCATTTGAAACTTCCAATATATATGTGGGAATATGGAACAACTTTCAACAATCAGGTTCAATGTATATACTCTACCGCACGTGCTTTATTTAGAAGTTTATGATTTTATTTTAAAATTAATGAAATACATATTTTAATATAAAAAATAACAAAGAATATTTTTATAATTCAACTTTAAATTTTTTTGTTCCCACTTTTAATAGTAATATATGATATGATGATATGACGATGATTATTGTACATCAAATAACATCAATAGTGTTGATTTTAAAAGATGGGATGTCTAATACTATGTGCGATGATTTTTGCGATCAACTATCTAATTTATATTAGCCTTGTCCAAATTGGTGATGCGAGTATTTGGTTTCATCTTTACTTTTTATTCAACAATATTTTGGCAATAAAACCTTGTTTGGAAAAAATTAAACTTATTAGTTTATTTTAAAGAGAAAAATTCAAAAATAGCGATAATAGACATAATAAAGTTCTATAACTATAGTTTCGATAATTGTGCTCTATATCTATAGTTTTGTTTGCTATGAAGGTTGCAGTTTGTATATTTCGCTTGCAAATATACAAACATGGTAAGTATATACAAATGGAAGCTATGATTTGTATATTTCGCTTGCCTAGGGTAAGTATATACAAATTTTGTATTTATACATTTAGGAAGTTTTCAGAACTCCGTTCGTTTATTTCGCTTGCTAATATATAAACAAGGTAATTTATTATGAATTTTTCATAAATCGTATACAGATGGCTAAGGTAAGCATATAAAAATTTTGAATTTATACAATCAGGAACCGAATTATACAAATTCTGAATTTATACAATTAGAAATCGAATTATACAAATTTTGGATTTATATAATTAAGAAAGCTAATAGCAAAATTTTGCGAAATTGTAGCTATGGACTAAAAATAATCGAAACTATAGCTATATTACATAATATACTCTAAATGTTTGTCATTTTTACGTAATTTTCCCTATTTTAAAGTCAACCTTTTGTATAGAAAAGATAAGTTATATACTCTTTGACACAATAACTGGCGGGGTCGGTGCAACCCTTAGGTACCAGATTCATTCAAACTCAATATTTTCGATATGGATCAATGATATACATATCATAAAAAAAAAATTAAAAACTTTAACCTATAGCGGAGTTTAACGCATAATTTTAAAAGTGTAATGAATTTGAGGAAAGATGAGACCCCAGTTCCCAACTACCCCAAGCAAAACTAGTTTAATTTTCTTGTTAAACATTATCCCTTGATTTTAGGATTGAGAATAATACATCTTAATCTTAATTAAAGGTAACAACTAACAAGTAGTAATGAACAAAAAATTAGAAGCTATCTGATACAGGTCTTTTCCAAATTTGTTCCCTCGTGTCAATTTTTAATGTGTTTAACAAACTTTAATTTATATTATTTTCAGAAACTTTAGATATATAATGTGACGTCAAGATAATTAATGAACATCAACCACACTAACCCATTTGACCAATGATGTCCTTTGCCTGCCAATTTTGACTCCACTCTCCCATTTGGATTATATTTATTTTGCTAAGTTTATCCTAGCTATTTTCTAATTTATTTTTAGAAAAAGGGTTAAAAATATTCTTAATGTATCATAAATTATTTTAAAATGATCTATTTTCATCTATTGGGATCAGAAATGTCTTCAACGTTTTTTTAAAGATCTAAAAATGTCCTTTTTTTTAACAGGAAAATGTCATGGCAATAGTGAAACAGATTTTTCACCTATTTATTTTTAAGTCAAAATAATAAATATAATCTAAAAATCATAAGGTTAAAAATTATAACTTATAATAGATATAAGTCATAAGCCAAAAGTTAATTCAAATATACTTTGAGTCTCAAATATAAAAACAACATGCTCAAGGCATCAAAACACAATTCAAAGGATAACTACTCAAAACAAGGGACTGAATTGTTACATGATCATCTAATAAAATAAAATATTTGGTACAATGTTAATTAATTCAAGATACTTTGACCTCAATTTTAGCAAAACAAAAGATAGAAAATGGTGAAATGATTAAAAAAAAAGAAGCATTAATCCAGTATATAGAGCAATCACACAGACTTTTTCTCTACCGTGAATGAAAAACTTATGTTATATCGAGTTCATTGGAAAAATTACAAGCTTTCTAATTTTTCTATGAAAATATTACTACTACATTTTTCTTTTTTCATATAAAAAAATTGTGAAAATTGCCGCTGAATATTTTTTAATGAAAAAATAGCGATTTTTTAGCACCTTGATTCCTTTTGAACATCCATGCATGGACTATGGCCTAAGGAATTCTCTTGCTTTATGAGTTATGACACAAAAGGTCGATACAATTAGGAGGGTGGAATAAAAATCCTAACGTACGGAAATTGAATCATCATTTTTTCTTTGAGCTTATTATTCCTCTTAATTATGTGTTTATTATAATCTTTCCAGCCTTGACTATAGATCCTTCTCAAAAAAATATTTTAATAACTGTTTCAGTTTTATAATGAATTAATTAATGACAACATGGACCAATTACGTACGTAACTATAAGATGAACATCTTAATTACATGGTCAATGTAATAGACAGCTCGTTAGTCGTTGCCTCGTTGGTTATGCATAAATATATTCCATTAGAGTACGTAATATCGCTTTTTTTTGTTTTACTTGAGTTTCGAAAAATGAAATGTGATAACTAATTTGAGATAAAAGAAGTATTTAATTGCAAACGTCACAATAAGAACGTTCCGTAAAACAGTACTCTATTGTACTATCTTATATCTTAACTAATGCAATGTTAGAAAATTTCTCTTTTTAGGCTTTATAGTATATTATTATTGGAATCATACATTACCTATGATGAATATGCACGGAAAGAAACCATCTTCGTAAATTATATTAATTCTTTTTTAACTAGTAAAATTATTCGCTCCTCGCGCGGGAATTTAATATCACAAAATTTATAAAATAATACTTAAAAGTTAAAATCTATCAATCATTAAAACTAACATTATATTATCTTACATACAAGATTACGTAATAATAAACATTAATAATGTAAAGGAAAATGATAAGTATAACATCTTATCATTTATCCTTGAATAAATCATCTTTATTTGATTTATAATTTATCCTTTTGCTTCGAAGTGTTACTATTTGATATTTTTAGGGAATCAAATGAAAATCAACTTGAGATATTAAATTTTCTAATAAATAAATAATCATTGGTGAAGGGATAAATATATTTAAAAGGCTGAAAAAAGTGAACAAATATAAGTTCAGCCCTACCTTTTGCTTTACATATATCATTTTAAAGTTCCTCATTTAAATGTATTATAAGTAATTATTAAAACGGAAAATTAAAGGGAGAATATATCATATTGGATAAATATTCAACTTATTATATATACTTGAAAGAGAAAAATATTACACAAAACTATTTAGTTTGTTTGAGTGTTTTTTTTTTAAATCAACATACCAGAGTGATGTAGTTCAATTTAAAACTACACTTCTATTCCAATCACAGTGTCGAGTTTATTACTTCACGAAAAGTATTTACAACTTATAGTTAACTTGAGAATCTGTTCATACTTCATATTGAATATATGCAATTAATTTATTGTGTAGTTATTTTACATATATCATTTTAAAGTTCCTCATTTAAATGTATTATAAGTAATTATTAAAACGGAAAATTAAAGGGAGAATATATCATATTGGATAAATATTCAACTTATTATATATACTTGAAAGAGAAAAATATTACACAAAACTATTTTAGTTTGTTTGAGTGTTTTTTTTTTAAATCAACATACCAGAGTTGATGTAGTTCATTTAAAACTACACTTCTATTCCAATCACAGTGTCGAGTTTATTACTTCACGAAAAGTATTTACAACTTATAGTTAACTTGAGAATCTGTTCATACTTCATATTGAATATATGCAATTAATTTATTGTGTAGTTATTTATGTCTTTGAGATTAAAAGAGGCTCCAGTCTAGTCATATTCCTCTATAGGTCATCTGACACATCCTTGTACCCCTGTCAAAAGTTTATTAATTTTTGTCTTCTTTTCTTGGTTCACTTCACACATCAAGGTGCGATAAAGATTTTAAGGTTTTATGTCCTTACAATGGCATACCAAATTTGGATTTTGTCTTCAAGAGATGGTAGTATAGATGTTTAAGGAATTTTTTTTATCATACCTTCAACAATTTCAGTAGAGAAAACTTGTGTGAATATTCAATTAACGTGTGTTATTTAATTTGCACTAACAAATACTTATAACAATAACTTTGCAGAAACATAAACAACAAAGTTTAAACCATGTATTCAAAAACAACAATTAATATCATAAGCATAAATTAATGACTGTAAAAAAACATATCAGGATCTATAACAATAGAATGAAACAGAAAGGAAAAATCGAGTCCACTGAAATGCACAATGTCCCCTTTAAAAAATTATTCCCCTCTGGTACTCGAGGTTTAAAGGAATAGATCCTCTCAGGATGGAACGAATCTATTCACCAGTGTATTTATACAAAAACAATGGTGTCAGTGAACCACTCAATAGGAACAAAGTACACGAATATTTAATTGTGTGGAAGAAGAAGAAGTTTAGAATTTTCGTTGTTTTAAAATGAGAGGAAATCCCTCCATTTATAGACAACAAAGGGCCGTGTGAACAAATGCTTATTGTGCCTTATCGGAAATGTTACAACTCTTTGAAAAAGCTACGACCCTTCATAAAGGTCACAACCTTTCCTAAAAGTCGCAACTTTTCCTAAAAGTCGCAACTTTTCCTAAAAGTCGCAACGTCTTTTCATAAAAGTCGCAGTTTTTCATAAAAGTTACAACTTTTCATGAAAAGGGAAGGCTAGTTTTGAAAGTAAATAAATTAGAAGAGAATTCTAATTTGTGATGGCGCCACGTAGGCGCGTTTAGGATTCTCTTTTATATATATATATATGATTAGTAGCAAAGACTCTTTCCATTATTTTCTCTTTTGTATCTTTTTGGGAGAGTTCTTTAATTTTTAGTCATTTTAATTAGTAACTAAAAAAATTGATTAATACTTGGTATTTTTAAAGATAAAAAGTAATGTTAATTTTTTTCTATTTTATATCCTCAGTATTACTTTTCTTGATAGAAAATAAATAGAGTAAATATTTATTTAATAGAGATTAACACGATGAAGGATTAAAAATAAATATAAAGGTAAATTAGTCAAAAGAAAAAAAACACTTCTTATTAGTGTTGAAGTGTGTGATCATGTTATCTAAAAGTTTCAACTGTTATATATGACATCGTCTGAGCCTAACTCAACAAAAGCTAGCTCGTAGAGTGAGGATTGTCCAAGTCCATATAAGGGACCAATTGTCCATCTCTTTTCCGATGTGGGACTTCTTAACACTCCCCGCATGCCTAGACCCGTTAACTAGCGCGTGGATAATATTATACGGGGCCCCAACATCGGTGAATATAAAGAAATTAGGATGTACCTTGCTCTGATACTATATTGAACCGTGTGATCATCTCATCTAAAAGCTTAAGTTGTTAGAGAGCGCACTTTTAATAATATCCTCAATAATTAGTAATTAATAATTTTAAAGAACATGTGAAAAACAATTATGAAAACTAAAAAATAAGTGTGGGAGTGGGGTCAAATATGCTCTTTTATTATGAGAGAAAAAAAAGTTAATTTTTACCCTTCATTATGTTTTCGATCCAATTTACTAAATCAAAATGATGGTGGTCATGGTGGCACACTAGTGGTGGAAGGATTTGGAGATGATGATGGAAGAGGTGTCAAGGAGAAGTTATACGGATTGGGAATGGTCATCAGGTGGTATGTGTAAGGGGTCAATTACTTAAGTCTTTCTAACTCATTTACGTAGTCTAAACACTTAGTAGGGGTTTGGCCATGCGATACCATATCATGATATGGTATCGTGAGATGGAATCAACATTTGGACATGCGATTTTACGCTGATTCCATCTCATGATTCCATATCATGAGATGTGATTCCATATTCTCCAAAAACCATGATATGGAATTATATGGTAATTCCATATCATGATTTGAGATATTTTAATATAAAAATTGATCCACGAGTTTATATTTTGTTAAAACAAACCCCACATTTATATCTACTAACCATTTATTTCATATGTAAACAAAATTTATAATCACATCATTACTTTTTAAAATTATTATTCTTACCGACATAAAATTTATTATTCTCACCAACATATAGTCACTTTAACTCACACCAACCGATTGTTAAAGTGATGAAATATCTATGGTTTGTGAGCATGAAAATATAGTTGCGGATGATATTGACCAACAAATGGCTCAAAGTAACAATGTTGGTTCGTCTTCTCGGTCACATGATTGATAAATGCAAGTTCAACGTGAGGAAATTGTCCGTACTATGTGGAAGAATTATATTAAAGACTAGTACACTACAATTTATGTTCAAATTTTTTTATTAAATTAAAGTTAGATGAAACAATTACTTAAGTGGATGAACAATTTATGTTCAATTTTTTTTATTAAATTAAAGTTAGATGAAACAATTACTTAAGTGGAGAACAAATAACTTTGTAATAATTTATTATGCGATTTTATAAATTTTTGTTTATTTGATAAGATTGAATAAACAATTGGGGCTATTTTAATAGTTTTACAACTTATGAGATTTTTATGTTTATGAGAAAATATACAACACAAAAATTCCATATCGCATGTCCAAACAAAACTTCAATTCATCTCATGATTCCATATCATGATACCATATCGTATGGCCAAACGGGACTTAGACTCAACGTACTTTTACTTTTTCACTCACGTTTTAAATTAACTCTAGACAAGCATACGAAAGTAGAACACACAAACACGTTACAAGAACAAGTTCTAACTTTGTATTAAACCCACGCCACAAAGAAGCACACAAATAGTCTAACCTAACAAAATTAGACCAAAAGACATTCTACCTAAGACTGGTCTGCATGTGTCTTTAAATAGGCCACAATGCCCAGTCACATGCCCACAAATTCAGTTGACAAGCCCTACTGATAAGCCAAATTCGAAATTCAAAGTACAAGTCTTCGCTATAATGCTGACAAGTTTCCAACAGCTAGAAACTGCCAATTTCGCCCAACTGCCCATGCATGTGCAAGGCACACGCGAGCAACCTTCAGCTTTGGCGCCAAAATCACCCTACTGCCAATTTCGCCCAACTGCCCATGCATGTGCGAGGCACACGAGAGCAACCTTCAGCTTTGGCGCCAAAATCACCCTACAACCGCCCAATCTCGCACCTACCCACATGTCAGCCATGTGTGTTGTCATTGGGGGGGGGGGTGTTTCAATCTCCTCAGTTGTCGCCCTTGTCCAACACTTAGCCTTCAACTTGTTTAACCACGACCTTGTCACGATCACATCCTTGCCTTAGCATGCCCAACCCTTGTCATGCCTTAGCCACATCTTGCCTTACATGCCTTAGCTTTTCCAACCCTTGTCATGTCTTAGTCACGCCTTGCCTTGCATGCCTTAGCCACGCCATTGCCAAGGTCTTCTTTTATTTGAACTTAACCTTGACTGAAGTCATTGGGCCTCGACTAGGTTCATCATATAAATCCCTAGCCAAGCCCGGGCCGCTCGAACCATCAAGCTGAGGGTCTAACAGTATACCACGTGTGTCCACGCTAACAAAATATCTATTTATGTGGGATTAAACATCTATTTTTGAATCAAAGATATAACGAAACATAAAATTAATTTTTTTTTTATCTTTTTCTAATAATTTAATTAATTGGCTATCTAATTTTATCTTATTAGTAAATGATAATGTTAATTAGACTCACTACCTTAAATCCCCTTTTTCATTTTCCTTTTCCCACTCTCAACTTATTTTTATTTTTTCAAAAAAAAATATGTATATTCTTGCAGAGTAAAGAGGTAAATTTACCCTTTATATAATCTCACATAAAAATAAAGGGTGGATGAGTTAGAAATATCTTGTGAGGAAGGTCATATCTATGAGGTGTATGAGATATAACCTGACTGTGTTATGTACTATTATTTGCTTATTCGGTGGACTATTTATTAGTCTTATCACTTCACTTATTGCATGTGGGGGTAAGGTATATACCCTAATTAACTAATATATGCTCTTATCTCTTCAAATATATTCTTCCCAATTTAATTCAATTCAACTTAAAATTTTAGTTAAAATTAATTCTCACGAAACAAAAACGTGCTATATTAATTGGGACGGGGAGTACTATATAAAATCAAAGAGTTAAAATGAAATATATAAGGACTACAATGCTGAAAATGTAAAAATCTTCAAATAGTAATAAATATACCATACGGTAGATGTTACACGGTATCCTATTGAATAAGTTTGAAATCAAGCAGACAGTTTGCAAGTATCTCAACATAAATATTGTAAGTAGCTCAAACAAACAGATTGCAAGCAAATTCGTGAAAAGCCTTCCAATAGCTTCCTTAGCTTCGAAATTGGAATCAAGTAGACATATTACAAATAGCTCAAAAGACAATTTGCAAGTAGCTTAAGTAGACAACTTGCAAACAACTTTTAAAAAGTCTGGTAACTACTTCCTGAAAAGTCTTGCATCACCTTTTTTCTTCTACAATTAGGAAATCACTCCAATTCATTTGTAATGCCAGAAATCAAGTTGTTGCAAGAAACTAAGCAGGCAACTTGCAAGTAACTTTGAAAAACCTTGCAGCTACTTAAGTCTTGCAATATTTTTCTTCTTCTATAAACTAAATAAAAAGCAATTCAATTTATTTGTACATCAATCATAGCTACTTTCTAAAAAGTTAACCTCACAACAACTTTTTTTCCTGTGTAAACAGGAAATCAATCCAATTTATTTATACATCAATTTAAAGAAGAATACACCCTCCC
>NW_006239368.1:116955-177814 GCF_000226075.1 Solanum tuberosum
CGCACCTCCTCAATTTCTTTAGTTATATCTTTTATTATCTTAATATTTTTGTTATTACTTTATGGCACAAATATATTTGAGAATCCATTAAAAAAAGATTATTATGAGATGATACTAGTTGGATGACCATCAAAGGATGTGATACAATAGTAGATAAGATTGCTTCTTTCTTAATCAAAGCTTTTGAGTATGAAAAAATTCTTAATAGAAAATGTTTTCTTTTGAATGTGATCTTACACACTATAAATCTAAATTAATCAAATTTTAATATAAATATCAGACATCGAATAAAATAAAATAAAATAAAATACTAGTTGGATGAGTGGGTTGAGGCCTCCATGAGAAAGAACCTCCCTTAGTCCTCAACTAATAACATGTTCCCTTATGTGGCATGGGACCCAAATTTTTCTCCATCTATCAAAGTATATATATTGGGGGCTCTTATCAGGGGAAGTTAGGTACCTAATACTTTGTTGACAATCCACCACATAAGTACGGCCATTAGTCATGACAACAAATTCGTTGGGACTACTACTAGTACTATATTTTTTTTTCTACAACTTATTTGGGTCCAACACCAAAATATCATCATTTCATCCCAAGTGCTAAGTATATTTTTTATTGCCCCACTTTTAAGAAAATATTATTATATTTAAATACTTAGTAGACGTTTGGTCATGCAATTTGAAGGTCTGATTTCAAGAATTAAATTTCAAATTTTATTTTAAATCGTGATTTCAAATACTAAATATTTTAAAATATAAGATTTGGATTTTTAAAATGTGATTTTATTTTTTAAAAATATAAAATATGATCAATAAGTTTATCTTTTACAAAAGAAAAAAGAGACTCGAAGTTTTAAAATTTGTAAAGTAATTCATACTTCACGTGAAGAAAATATTGTTATCATGAGGAATGATTTTACTAAAGAATAGTTGATTACTATTATTGTTGATTTATTGGATCAATAATTTGTATAATTATGTATATGAACTTTGTAATTTGTCGTTATTTCGCTCGTAGTTAACATAATTCGTCGCTAAATAGAATAGCGATGAATTTCATTGTTTTATCAGTCGCTAATTCAAAAATTATTTATAAAATGAACATCGAAATATGTGATATATTCATTCGGTGTCTTGTGATATTTGAATACCTTATTTATGAACTATGAATTGTTCATTAGGTAAGATTGTATATGAGTTGAATTTTTACTTTTTTTTGCAAATTATGGATTTTTTCATGTTTACCCTCTTTAGTCCATGTTAAGTGAATTGTTGAAAACAATAATTAAAAGTTCAAAATAAGTGAACTATTTAAAATTCCAAAGAATTGTGGAATTTTTTTAAAGTTATCCTTCATTTATAAAGTTCTTAACTACTTTATATTTTTTAGGAGAATAATTTAGAAATAATCAAAAGGATAATAGTGAAAAATAACATGTGAATTATGTCCTTAAATATTTTTCTTAAGGAATGTATTATATCCCAACAATTCACTTAATATAGACTAGAATAATTTTAAGAAAAGAGTACAAATTTAGGAAATTATATACAAACAAAATTCAACTTCAAATCAAATTGATTTGGGATCATGTCCAAACAGACTCTTAATATGATAAATTTTAAAAGTAAATAATATTGTGATCCATAAATAAATTAAAATATATGCAAAGCACTATAATTATTTTTTCAAATTATTTATTATTTTTTTGGTTTTACTGGCTTTTTAAGAAATATATTTTTTTAAGAAAAAACTATTTTAAGAAATATTAATTTAGATTTTTTAAAAATATTTTAATCTTGTTTATATTTAAGCTATAATCTTTCTTAATTAAATATTTACTTGAGGTATGTATTATCTTCATTAAGAGTATGCAATTGTCAAAGTCATGTTGCCATTATATTATCATGCCAACATATCAGCAAAAATGAGTAGAAAGTTCAAATAGACATATAGAAATAAATTAAATTAACAACTTCAAAAAATAATGTCAATAAAATTTACATCAAGAGCAAAATAAAAAAGAGATTAATTAATTTTATTTTAAATATTTAAGATAATAATTTTTTGAAAAAGACTACAGATAATTTAAAACTTGAGAGAGTATGAATCAACCAAATGGGAATAAATGATAAGAGTCGCATATATGCTCTCTTTGACTACAACTTTTATTTGAAAAGAAAATAGTTACTTTGTTGATGGGAGATGAAAATGTGTTACTATGACATCTTAAAAAAATTAAGCTATTGGAAAAAATATTTTTATATGCGAGTTCAATTTTTTTTTCATAAATCAAGTATTTTGGAAAATAAATAAATAAATTATAGTGAGGGATAAATCTTGAATCTTTATCTATTTTGGTACTTAAATAAAAAATACCTATCTTTTCGAAAATGAAATATACCATCGAGTGTTGCATCGAGATTTTAATGCGGAGTTCGAACATCGAATGGAAAAATAGTGATAAGCTCTAGGTGAGGATGAAAGGTTTTTTTTTTTGTGGGGACAGATAGAAAAATGAAAAAGAATTTGTAAAAGGATCGTACCGTCCGTTTGCACTTGAATATGTCCTTCCTCACATATTTTCTCCACCGAATGAAATATTATTATGTGTATCTGTGGGACCCAATAATATGACTCTACCTAAAATGCCTTCGTCAATGCTCCCATCCTTTTTTATGTCCTTTCCCGTACGGCATTCACTACTAGCGCAATTGACCTTTATACCCTTTATATTTATTTATTTATTTAATATACTTTCCATTTTTTTTCTTTTCTTTTTCGGTTTACCACATTTTAATTGTTAACAAACTGGAGTATATTTTATCCTTGTTATAATATACATATCTAATTTTCGTTTTTTTTTTCCTTTCTTTTAATTTGATTTTTTCCTTCTAATTTACAAAACAATAACAATAACATACCTAGTGTATTTCCACAAAAAATGGATTATGAGAAAGATAGAGTGTAAACCCCTATTTCAGAGATAACGAGGTTGTTTTAAATTTAAGAAAAAAATAGTCCAAAGCAATCTCAACAGGGAGCAAGAAAAATACAAAAAACAACAGATAATAATAAAAACAACCGATAACAATAGAACAAAAACTCTAACAAAATGATACGACAATCACGATACAAAAAAAAATATAGTAAAAGAAATTGAAAGCTTAAAAATAATAAGAATAATACTACGACTATTAATATAAACATACAACAAGACAATGCAAGTGAGAAATAAGATATTATCACCATGTTTGGATTAATTATCTAGGGTAAGTGTTATTATCCATGAAAGTCTCCATTCTCCAAACTAAGAGGGTATTTTGGTCTTTGAAGCAAAACTTTTTTGGGTGCCTATGGTCTTTCTAGAAAATGGAAAAAACCAACAGGACAATAAGGTAATTGAAGCATTCTTCTTCTTCTTCTTCTTCCTCCTCCTCACTTGGTTTATTCTCAACTAGGCCAGTGTTTTTCTGTTAAACGGTTCCTTCTCAATTTTCCATCTTCTATATGTGATCAAATTCACAAATGGACTACAAATTACTTCTCCACCTGCAAATTTTCCCCTAAACAATCCCACCATTACCAAGAATAACCAAATCTAAGCTGCAATTTAAGCATAAAGCTACAATCTTTGTCCAAAATGATCCCTAAAAGTTCAATCTTGGGAACAATGAAGAAGCAAAAGCCAATTTCAGGAACCCATTTCAACCCCTTTGATCTACTTTCTGAAGAAATCGTCTTTTCAGTTCTTGATTGTCTTAATGACAACCCATTGGACAAGAAATCATTTTCTCTTGTTTGCAAATCTTTTTATGCTATTGAGTCTCATCATAGGAAAATCTTGAAACCCTTTAGGCCAGAACACTTGACAAAGGTTCTTAGCAGATACCCACAAGTTACCCATCTGGATCTTTCCCTTTGTCCTAGAATTACAGACGGTTCACTAACAGTTATAGCTAATTTCTGTAAGGAAATGTTGAGGTCAATCAATCTTTCTAGGTCTAAGTTTTTTACCCATGTGGGGTTGTCGAATTTGGTGATGAATTGTGGGAATTTGGTTGAGATTGATTTGTCAAATGCTACTGAGTTGAAGGATGTGGGTGCTGCTGCATTAGCTGAGGCAAAGAACTTGGAGAAGTTGTGGTTGGTGAGGTGTAAGTCTTTAACTGATATTGGACTTGGGTGTATTGCTGTTGGCTGCAGGAAGCTCAGATTGCTTAGCCTGAGATGGTGTTTGGGTGTTGGTGATCTTGGTGTGGGGTTGATTGCAGTCAAGTGTAAGGAGATTAGGAGTTTGGATCTTTCTTACTTGCCGGTAATGGAGCTTTTCTTCCCTTATAAATTTTGTTTTCGATTATATTTTTGCTCTGTACTTTTGTGTTGGTTATGTTTCTGTTTCTGTTTTTCATGGTAAGTTAGTTTGTTTGTCTAAGTAGTTCATTTGAACATGTTTAGACAGTATGCTCGTCGATTGGTTGGTGTTCTGTTTACTATGATTTTCAGGGTCAAATGATGTGTGTATTCATGTTGTGAATCAATAATCGCTAGATAACCCTGAGGGGTAGCTCGGCTGGTAAAGGCTGAGGGGCAAAGCCCTTTGGTCGCCAGTTCGAGCCCCCTCAGGGCCACTGGGGGCATTACAAACCGCCCGTGTCTCCAGGGGCCCGTGGAACTCACCGGTGTTATCCACCTTGAAACAGTGGGACCCGGAGGGTACAGCTAGTCGGGGAGTGGGTTGGTAAAGGCTGAGGAGCATGCTCTTTGGCGCCAGCTGTAACCCCCGGAAACCACGGTTAAAAAAAAATAAAAAAAATAAAAAAATAATCGCTAGATGTGTTGTGTGATTCTTTTTGAGTACTGCTATTTGATTTCTCTTTGCCATACTCTGCCAAGCTTGTTTGCCAATTGATGGCTTATCAGATTATAGTCTTTCATGAATCCTTGCTTGTGTCATGAACTCGGTTTATTGAATTGTGATGTATCATGAATGCTAAATATGCACTGTATGTTATAGAACAAATGTAGCTTGGTGATGATAATTTATGCGGCTTTGGGAGTGTTAACCAATGATTTAGAAGGTAATGTGCAGATTAAGCTGGCCAAGAAAGTATCATTATAAATAAAATGCTAAGCCGTTTAGGAATTTCTCATTGATATCCTTAACGAAGTCTATGAGAATTGTGACATCCATGACGGAGGGCACACCAACAAGGGTGGGTCAAGACGAGTAATGGCAGGCTTTTAGCTTGGCAAGCTTCCGAAGAAGGGGTGCACATGACACCTTAAGGGAATTCACATCAGAATGGGAAAGAAGAACTTCGTGAGAATATTTTGCACAAGATTATTTTTCACTCTCTATCCTCCGTAAGGGAGGAAAATTTCATGAGTTTGCATTGCTCAACAAGTGCTGACATGTCTTAGGTTCAAAACTAGACGATTTCTTCCCATCTGTATAAGCTTTAGTAGACAAAGTTACCTGGTACGTGTGCTGGTGGGAGGGAGCAGGTCATTGGTGGGTATGCACTAGCTTGCCCAGGCACCAACGTCATAAAAAGGAAAAAAGCTAGTGCTGATGTGTCGTCAAACTCAATGATGATTTTTTTTAAAATTGAACGGAAAATGACATTTCACAGAACATTAAATATTTAATATTATTAAACATTTGCTAAGATTCTTACATTGTCTTAGTTAAATTTATCCCGTGTATTGTGCTTTCTCTACTTGGGAGATATACAAGTTCTGAAAAATGAGTCTGCTTATGCACTTTGCACATCTCTTGCACTTGGCATGCTTCTGACCTTGAGTTTGTTGAAAAGAAAAGATATTGCAGAGTCCAGCTTTTGAATCCTAATGAACACTTCTGCTTGACATTCCGATGCATCTTCAGATGAATAATTGAATGTTCTCTTATCATACTCATGCTGAAATACTCTAAGTTAGTGGAGGTTTTATGCTATAGAACATCTATCCATATTCTCTCGATATCTGTGCACCACTCAAGGATAGCATGACCAAAAAAATTGTGTTTTTAAGCACCTTGGTGCTTTGTCTGATGTCCAGGTCTCAATTACATTTCATGACCATCACAACATGCTCCTTTTTTCATCGTATAATATGGGAAAGTTCTTGTTCATGTGATTCGAAGTCCTTTCTTGACTTATGAAGTTACCACGACTTGGATATGAGCTTAAATAGAGGGACATAGACAATGAAAATTCATATAGCTGGCCCCAACTTGCTTGAGATTAAGGTGTGGTAGTAGTTGTTGGTGCTGTAGTTTCCCACTGCTTTGGTACAGAACTTAAATTCCAGACGTACCAAGTTTCCAGTGACTGACTGTATTTATGAAGTTGTTACATGTAATCTGTTTCTGTGTTCTGTTATTACATTCCATCTCTTTTTCTTTCTCCGTTTTTGTTTTGTTTTGTCTAGGGTTTCTTTATCGATCATACAATAATGTGTTGATCTTCTTATTAAACAGATCACTAATGAATGCTTATCATCGATCTCGAAACTGCAATATCTTGAAGATTTGGTTCTAGAAGGCTGTTATGGAATTGATGATGACAGCCTTGCATCCCTTGAGCAAGGCTGCCAGTCACTGGAGGTATGTACTTTGGAAGACTCTGTTTAACAGACTTTGATTCTCATATTTGCCTGATTGCCTCTCCTTGAGATAAAATGAACAATAAAAAATGAAGCTAGTATTGATGTATGAAATTGCCAAAAGCTCCCAGGACGTAGCTCAATTGGCGAAGGTTGATAAACTTGTGACCTAGGTCATTAGTTCGATCCCCATGTCAAGCGAATCTGATATTTAAGTGGTGAAGGGAGAAGTGAGCCCATCATCCCCGAGTTTCGAAGGCTGCGGTTGGTCCTAAGGGTTGGCTCCTAATGGATTTCTCGGTCATCAAAAAGAAATTGCCCAAAAATTTGTCAAATTGTCCTAGCTTCAAGCACTACTTTTAGATGTACATATATATGACTTTTTTTCCCTAATTGCCTAGTCAATAATTGGAGACCTACTGTGTGAATGCCACTATAAGTACTCTGAAATAGTTAAAGAACAAGGTAACTCAGATTTTTTTTTTTTGATAACCGAGAAATCCGTCTGTGACCCGCCCTTTGGACCAATCACAGCCTTCTAAACTCAGTGGATAATGGGCCCGCCCCTCTACCCTTCTCCACTTAAATACTGGGCTTCACTTTGCATGGTGTGGGGCATGAACCTGGGACCTAAGCCACAAATCCTCTACCTTTTGCCACTTGAGCTAGGCCTTGGGGGCAAGGTAACTCGGATTTTATGCACCCAGAATTCTACCTAATTGTCAGATGTCCCAAAGAAGTGGACTATTGTGCAAGTCAAGTGTTGCCTTGCATGTATCATGCCTTTTGGTCCTTTTTTTCCTCTTAAATAACTTTTTTCTTTAGAAGGTACTATTGACTAATGTCAGTGTATGTATGTTGGCTCTTTTCAGAAACTTGATATGTCGAGCTGTCAGAATGTTAGTCATGTGGGTTTGTCATCTCTTACCAGCTGTGCTGGATGTCTGCGGCAACTTGTATTGTCGTATGGTTCTCCCGTAAGGCTTAACAAACTTGAGCATCTTTCAGTAGTATGAGTTTTAATTTGATTGCTGATTTCAAATTACTGGTATTTCAGGTTACACCTGCTGTCGCAGATAGCTTGCAGAAGCTTTCCAGGTTGCAGTGCGTCAAACTAGATGGTTGCCAAGTTACATGTTCTGGACTGAAGGCTATTGGAAATTGGTGTGTCTCACTTAAAGAACTGAGCTTAAGTAAATGTGTGGGAGTGACAGATGAAGGTCTCTGCTCCCTCGTAACAAAGCACAAAGACTTAGGGAAGCTTGACATTACTTGTTGCCGCAAAATTACTTGCGTATCAATTTCCCATATAACGAATTCTTGTGCCTCCCTTACTTCTCTTAGGATGGAGTCTTGTACTCTAGTCCCAAGAGAAGCTTTTGTTCTAATTGGACAGCGTTGCCAGTACCTTGAAGAGCTTGACCTTACAGACAACGAAATTGATGATGAAGGTCACCCCTTTACCTTAAAGGTCTCAGGCTTCTGTTGTAATTTTGAAAGTTCCTCCTTTATATCTGACGGTGTCCTACATATGCAGGCTTGAAGACCATTTCCAAGTGTGCCAGCCTTTCCAGCTTAAAGCTAGGGATCTGTCTGAACATAACCGATCAGGGTCTTATCCACATTGGCATGTGCTGCTCAAATCTTAAGGAGCTTGACTTATATAGGTATGTATTTCACAGTTCATGGGATATTATTTGAGATAGTGTAACTATATATCTTGTGCAGTTTTTTTTTATATTCTTTTCTTTTTGTGATGGATTGGCTAAACTCACTTTTTAACTATGGAGTACAAGAGATTGAGTGTGCTGATTACTGGGTGATTCTTCTTGACAGGTCTGCTGGAATTTCCGACTTGGGAATATTAGCAATCTCTCGCGGTTGTATTGGCCTTGAAATGATCAATATTGCATATTGCAATCGTATTACTGATGGCTCATTCATATCTATATCAAAGTGTTCAAAGTTGAATACACTTGAAAGTCGAGGTTGTCCTCTTGTCACATCTTTAGGTCTTGCAGCTGTTGCTGTGGGATGTAAGCAGCTTACAACATTAGACATCAAAAATTGCCACAACATTGATGATGCCGGAATGATTCCACTTGCTCACTTCTCGACAAACCTCAAACAGGTAACCACAGTTTCTCTTTCGTCGACATTGACGAACTGGAGCATTGACATCTAATATGAGCTGGCCATCTGTCAATTACACAGATAAATTTATCCTTCACTTCAGTGACGGACGTGGGGCTGTTGTCTCTTTCCAGCATCAGCGGTCTACAGAACATGACAATCCTGCACCTCAAGGGTTTATCTCCTGGTGGGCTAGGAGCTGCACTGTTGGCTTGTGGCGGACTTACTAAAGTTAAGCTGCAGACATCATTTAAATCATTGCTACCACAACCTCTCCTTCAACATCTAGAATCCCGGGGTTGTGTTTTTCAGTGGAGAGAGAAACCATTTCAGGTATCTTTCTCATATTTATCATTACCTACTTTTTCTCTGAAAATATGTGAGGTACTTCTATGGTTGTCGAAATATGCCGTCGTATGAATCAATTAGAATTACATATTTTAGCTTAACATGACATAGTTATTACTTGATCTAGAGGGTCAATGCAGTTTCAGAGGCTTTCTTGTTTGGCATTTAATTGAGACAATAAAATTACAGTTTTGATTATCTTTGTTGTAATAATGAAAATATCCTTTTTGCTTGCTCTAGTCATTAATTATCTTTCTTTTATTGGTTAAACACAGGCTGAAGTAGATCCAATATACTGGAAAATTCAGCTGGACAATTTAGACTGAAGATTTGAGCCATTTATGCGAGTTGTCCTAAGATGGATAGTCGCCCCAGAACCTCCGGAGTCCTTACTTCATCTGTTAGCACTTCATCAGGCAAGGTGCATTGTTCATGGCGACTGTTTTGCATGTTAAGTGTCTGCTACTTGTTCGTCTGTATCCTCTAAACACTCTGTAAATTTCAAAAACCGGGAAAAACTCAATGTCCATTCAGCATTGCCCCGGCGTGAAATCAATTTTGTCAACAATGTTATGAGATGGATTAAACAGATCCAAATCATGTTTATTGTTTAGCAATCAATATCTGGGTTTGTGAATGCTTATTCCTCTTGACTAATGTGATTTCGCGTGAAGTTACTTCAAATTTACTCTCAATTAAATAGTTATTTGAAGGAAGTAGCTGTGCTTGTACCTTAAGAACTTTTCGCCCCCTCAACTCTTTGAGCTTTCCGGTCTTAAGAATGTCGATACCATTAAGAAGATGAAGCATCATAGATTTCTTATATGCTTTTGATCAATCCCTTCATGTGATTCTTAAAGTAGGGGTGGAAATATGATAATTATACAGTCCAAACGAACAACTAACTTTGTTATAAAGAGGTTTGACCGTGTGAGTTATGCGATTAATCTCTCTAATGTTTAATGTCACACCATGATGTGAAAGAATCAAGTCTTAATTAACATTTGCTGACAAAGTCTCTGGATATGAACTGCTATTCTAGTTCAATCAATTAACTCTTCATCAGATATAATGTTGTCAAGAAGTTCTTGGACATGTAGAGACTTCAAACTAAAAGAGCACTCCATTAATTTGATGACAATTTTCTTTACAAACAGATAAAATTTGCACTCTGAATTTCAACTCACAGGTATATGAATGTTTCTGTACATATGTACATGATCAAAACAGACACAGAATTAGTAACAAATGTACATTGGCAGAATGAAGTTGATCAAAGAATCATCAGACTTGGAATATCTTAAAGATGTGATCAAATGTAGGATTTATTTGAAAGCTTATGTCCAGAAATGAGAGCTGAGACTGCCAGAGCAAAGAATGCCAAGAACTCCATGCTAATTGCTGCTACTGAAGAATCTGTGAATATGTTGTCATTGTTTTCTCTCATCCTATTTGTCAGTGGCACAGCAGATGATGCAGCTGATAATAAGAAGTATGCTACTACCTGCAATTCCACAAAAAAAAGAGTAAGAAATCAATCAATTTCATGTCTCACGATTGATTTAATCAAGAACTAGCCTTCAAGGCTTTGGTTTCAGAGATAAAGAGCGCAATCACGAAAGACACTTACTAGTGTCAAACTTCATGCTCACTAAATGAAATCAAGCTAGTATTAAGAACAAAATCAGAGAATGGAGTCCACTGGCATGAGAATCAAGCGAAGTAGAGACATAAGCGGATCCAAATAAAAGAAGCAAGATGGACGCGAATGTGTGAGTTAAGTGCATATCACTAGTTAGAATCTTATCACGGACAAAAACCTAGTATTTAAGTTGAGAAAAATAGAGGGACATACACATTACCTACCGAGATCAACTGACATTTACAACAACAAAAAATATATCTAGTGTAATCGCACAAGTGGGGTTTAGGAAGGGTGGTGCATACGCAACCTTCCCCTACCTTGTAAAGGTAAAGAGACGGTCTCTGATGGACCCTCAGCTCAGCTGACATTTCTTGGTTATAAGCAATTTTAATCAAGCTCTTCCCTTTTCACAAATCTTGTTGACTACTACTCACCATATCTATTGAATTCAATTGTTCATATCAATGGAAAATGACCAACCTGATCACCAACGAAGCCAATTAAAGCTAATCTCTGCCGTGAAAAAGATTCCTTGCCAGTTGAAAGTTCTTGAATTTGTCTCAGAACTTGAAATCCTGTATATATTGAAGATAGAATTGCAATAGCCAACACATACCTGTTATGATCACATCCCAAAATTCCATTCAATTTTCAAGACTAGAACAACATCTCCAACAAAAACAATAACAACAAACACTCGAACTTTGAGTATGCACATCTATAGACTATACATAATACACCTCACTCAACTCGTCTCGACTGTGTCAGTTCAACACTCCAACTGAAAAAGTACTATTATACCAAAACAAAGCATAGACTAAAATTGGTATATGAGTGTGTACCTGTATTCTTCATATTTATCAAAATCTTTCCAATCACCATGAGTATTACTAGCCATAACAATGAACGCAATCAATGAGAAAACCAAAGCAAGTCCATGCAAAATTAAACAACCCCTTTTCACCAAATCTTCTCTCTTCCATCTCCTCACGATTTCGGAGACACCGGTGCTGATTTCCGGTACCTGTCTCTCTCCATTTCCGGCTGCCGGAGGTGGAGTTGGTTCAGGCAAAACATCAGCCACCTTATGGGCATTTGCATCAGTCATTTTCTTCTCAAAATTAAGGCCTTTAATTATTGAACTGATAAACCAAATCAAGAATTATCGATAGATTTTGGGAATCGGGAAGTGGAAGAAGAAGAAAAAAAATGAGAACTTTTACAGAGACAACAAATAACTAGAATTATCTGTTTTCTTTGCTGTATTTGACAGCTTAGTTTTGTCGCCATCTTAAAGTTAGCTCCAAATGAGAAAGCGATTCCCACGAAAGATTTATTCGTATCTAAGCTTAAATCGAGATCTCTAATTAAGGAAAGAATAATTATTTAATTCCTGATTGTAATTGTAATTGTAAGGAGTGTAATGTTATGTTATGCTCTTTTTACACCAAAATGTTATTATCTTCATCTCATATTACTCCTTTTGTCACAATTTATGTAATAGCTATCGTTTTTCGAGAGTCAAACAGTTTAAGTTTGATCGATAATTTACGCATGAAATCTTCAAATTTTTTGAAATGAAATTTATATATTTATAATCTATGTAAAAAGTACTAAAAGTCATAATAATTGACAATTCAAAATATTTAAAAAATGTATGAAAAATTTACAGTCAATGATAAATTTGTTTGAATCTCGAAATTCAAAAATTACTACCACATTAGTAGTTGTTATATTTCAATTTTAATTTGAATAATTTTCAATTCAAATTAAATAGGATGATTTTTATTGGCAACAAATTAATTGATAAAGGATCCAAAAGGAGTTGTTAAAAGCTTAAATGGTGGGTGTTTCTAGATAATTCGAGTGGGTCCTGCTGAGTTAACTGATATTCCAAGTCATCTAATTGAAGGATAATATTGGTTGTAATTTTTTCTTTATGACAATGATTTTAATCGATACACGTCCATTGCTCATTTGACAATTATTTTCGCTTTTTATAACTTATTTCAATTTTTTTTTTTTTTTGTCCGATTGTTTCCGAACAATTTCAGATATGTGGTGTCTAATCGGGATGAACATGGTATGGTATGACACGATATTTAAAAGTTTTGATATCGTAATTTCAGTATTTAGTTTTTAAAAACATTATATCAGTACCATGCTAATTTAATTCGGTATGGTTCGGTATATTGAAGTTTGGTTTTGGTATTTTACAATATGAAAAATTGGTAATCATAATTTGTTCAACTTCGACTAATATATATTCACTCGACAATTAAAAAAATGTCTCAATTATATCATACTAACACATTACACATGTAGAAATATATATGTAAAATAAAGTACAAACAACTCATTTTATTAATCAATTACCATTCAAATACATTTCAATCAAAATAGAGTAATCAAAGTTTTAACTTTTAAACATTAGTTTATACTATACTAGGCTGCACATTTGTTGTATTTAATAATATATATGTTATTTATGTAACTATATACTTTCATATGGTATTCGATATTTCGGTATATTATATCTAAATACCAAATACCATATCGAATACCAAAAAAATTAAAATGTATATCAAATACCATAATATCAAAGTCACAATATTAATTTTTTTGATATGATATGATATTTTGATATATACCATACCATGTTCACCCTAGTGCCTAGAAATAATAATTGAATTTTAGCCATATGTGCTTTAGCAAAAATAGCCAAAATTCAGGTAAAAATGATTGTCAACTATATATAATGTAGTTTAGGAAAAATTGGTTGAATTTCAATCATTTAAAAAAAACCATGTGCGCCTGAAATTGCAAAATATATTGAAATTCAGTCATATATTATCGAAGTTCATAATATGTCACTGAATTTTAGTTATATGAAACTTCAAACTACATGTTTAAAGTTATTTTAAAGTGATGGAGTTACAAATTTCTACACTCAGAAAAGTTTACGAGTATAACTTAAATGGTGATCTTGAAATCAGGTACTTGACATAAAATTTAATTAAGAAAGTAAAAAAAATAATTTAAATCTCGATCTTGGTCTTAAATTAAAGATAGATAGAATATACCAAAATGTTCTTTAATTTGTGGTCTTAAATTGTCATGTCGAAAGATTGAAACTAAAGAATTGTAAAAAGAAACAAAGAGACATTTAAAAAAAAAAATGTGCTAAAAAATAAATTTAGGAAATATAATTTAAACAATGATTCTACAAAAATAATAATCTATGTTTTGTTTACCGATCTTCTATGAAAAAAATCTCACAACTATGTAAATGAACCGAAAAATGGAGGAATGCTCCTTGTGTATAATTCCAAGATGGAAAAAGGGTTTGATATACCTCCAACTTTGTTATTTAGAATTGATATACTCTAATTATAAAAGTAGCTCATATTCTCTACTATTACTCAAATGACTCGCATTTAGATATTGAAAAGGTGTATATATATATATATAAATAATACACTGGGTTATAATCAGGAAAGAATAAAAAAGTAAATGCTGAATTTTCTATGAATTTTTACATACTATCTCGTTCCTATTTACTTGTCGTCCTTATTAAAAATAGATATTTTTTAATATTTAATTCTTCTTATTTTATTCCCGAAAGCTATTAGCCTTAAAGCATGCATTCTAGTAAACTACTCTAGAGTAAAAAACTAGAATTAGGTAGTAATTTATCACCTGATTGGATCTTTCTTACTCTATAGTTATTTATTAATTATATAAAAGAAAAAACAAAAGAAAATCAAGGGCTGAAATAACATGGTGTAACAAAAAAAAAGAGTTATGACCTTAGCATGGGTTAATTAGATGAGGTCTATTTTTAAACCTAATTAATTTATTATATTCTCTCTAATACTAATTACTAGTACATGTATTTTTTTCCCCACAAATCATGAATGTTATCTCATGAGACAACATTCATGATTTGCTCATCACCTTCTTCCTCTTCTTTTTTTCTGATTTCCCTATAAGGAATCAGGCATACTCCATATCTAAATTCTCTCACATTATAATTAAGAAGAGGAACATAATTAAGTTACTAAATTAGTTCTTTTTTTGGAAAATTAATTACATGTAATTATGGATTTGATTTGGCAATCTCAAGAGTACAAGATCTAATTGCAAGGTTATATAATTAAAGACAAGAGATGGGTGCATGTTGTACATGTCAAAGGGGACAAAAATTAGAAGACAAGAATCATCATCATCATAATCATCATCATAATAATCATCATAGTTATTTTGGGGAGAATAAAAATAATAATAATGGGGAGCATAAAGAAGGTGAAGATGATTATCAAAGCATAGTAGGAAGAGGAGATTTGGGTGCTAATGTAAGGTTATGTGGATTTTCTAAATTTGTATCAATGTATAGTCAACAAGGTAAAAAGGGGATCAATCAAGATGCCATGACTGTTTGGGAGGTAATCTTCTTTCCCATTACTTTTCATTAAATTATTAAGGTGTGAGTCTGGTGCACGAAGCATCTCGTGTTCACGGAGGGTCTGGGGAAGGACCGCACCCTAAGGGATTAAGATGACCCCTTTCTCTATCATTATATATTCCATTCAACAATGTAACCCTAATAGATGCAAATTTTCTTCACTATTATGTTTTTTTCTTCTTTTAAATCATTTTTATGATAAAAAGTAGACATATCATATAATTCAAAGCATAGTATGATGCATATTGTTATTGATATTATGTGTTGATCAATGTATCTTTAGGGTAGCTAGATGAATGATCCCTAAATTTATTCAAATAGAAAGTCATTTCTTTTGAACTAAAGTCTCCTTAGTTGTTCTGGCATTCAGTGGCAGAGATGCATTGGCCCAAGGGTGGTCGATTGAATCCCTTTATAAAAAAAAAAACTCACTATGCATATATATGTCATGAAATTATAATATACATTGATAGTTTGAATACAGTTAATACAAGGCACATCTTTTTTCGTAGTGGCAAAGGGGTTTACAAAGTATTTTAGGTCATGGGCTCAACTCTGAGCCCTGGCGTTTTAGTAGTTATTGAATCCCCTTGACTCCTCCCCTGGTTGCATTCACCTTGAAAAAACTCATGACATTTAACTTGCATAGAGGTAGTAGTTTTATGTTTTATGTTCTAGATGATCACTCATTGCTTCATTGGACACTGAAAATTCGCTACGTAGAGCATAAATTATGATTTATTGTGTAAAAATGGAGGCAGGGGATTGATACTATAATAACACACTATTTATTATTGTACAGAACTTTGGTGGACAGAAAGGTATGTTTTTCTGTGGTGTTTTTGATGGACATGGACCATCCGGCCACAAGGTGGCACGTTACGTTAGAGACTCGTTACCTTCTAAACTTTCATCATCCAATGTGATCAGTGCCAACGATATTAGATGGGATGCTGAAAAGGATGATGAATCTAACAACCCTATCTTCGATGCATGGAAAGATAAATTCATCAAGTCTTTTAAAGAAATGGATGAAGAACTTGAAGGTGATGGTTCTATCGAAAGCTATTGCAGTGGTACAACTGCAGTGACTTTAGTTAAACAGGTAAAAGAAAACATACTTGAAAGAACCTAAATATGTTAAACGAAACGATGGTTTCTTTGATCTTCTTGTTTATAATCTAAGGTGGCTAGATTTGCGGAATTTTCAGGGAGAACATTTGATAGTTGGAAATTTAGGAGATTCTCGAGCTATTATCTGCACCAGGGATGACAAAAATGAGCTTGTTGCTAAGCAACTCACGGTAGACTTGAAGCCTAACCTCCCAGGTAGGTGCTTTTTTACAGTATCAGTGTATTGTAATCGGTTATAGCAGGTTCTTTACCAAATTTTAATTGCTATAGATAGTTAGTTGGAGAGGGGGATCTATGATTCGGACTTTATGGGTTCTGTATTCTAGGACAACAACCTAAGTGTTAGTAACTCGGTTCTCCATATAATTTTTGTACATATTAGTAAATATCTTATTACATATATAGGATTCGGACCAAAGCTACTGAGTTCTGTCGAACCTGTATTGTATAAGCCTAGATCTGCCCATGGTTAGCTGTTGTTACTAGTCATCTTAACCTGATGGTGTAATATGTCTTTACATTGTAAAACCGTTTACAAAAGTTGTGTTAATAAGATTGGCTTCGTTTTGTTAATCTATTTGTGCAATCATTTCATCAGCTGAATATGAAAGAATCAAAAGTTGTGAAGGAAGAGTAATGGCGATGGAGGAAGAACCAAATATATACAGAGTATGGATGCCTGATCAAGATTGCCCTGGCCTTGCCATGGCAAGAGCTTTCGGAGATTTTTGTTTGAAAGACTTCGGTCTCATCTCGGTACCTGAAGTATATTATAGAAAGCTCACTGAAAAGGATGAATTCATTGTCTTGGCATCGGACGGGGTAAGCTATATCAGAATTCAAACTTCTTGCATATTCCCCCGAATCCTAGTATTTTTGGCTAGAACTTGCAGAAAAGACAACGCAATCTTGCTATAGTACATTTCTAAATTTGTGAGGGTAACATGTCTTTGTGTAGGTTAGTTCATTAGATCGTTAGTACGTCTAAGATGAGTTTAAATGGAGAGGTATGGTTGGTGATGATTCATATAGCCGATTCCAACTTGCTTAAGATTGTAGTTATAGTAGTATTACTACATTGTTCGTCTAAGATAAGCTTAAATGGAGCAAAATGGTTAGTGATGATTCAGATAGCCGACCCCATATTGTGTGAGGTTGTAGTTATAGTAGTATCACTAAATTGCTCCCTCATATGCAAAAAATGGAATTGACATCAACGTCTCACGAGGAAGCTCCGGATTACACATTTTGCCAACAGTAGAGGACTAGAGGTAGATTCATAATTTAGAGTCAATGAGTTCAGAGTAGTCGCAGTCTAATATTTAAAACATAACTCTTTTTGTTTTGGCATAATGCATATAATTTGAGTAAAAGAGACTTAATAAGACAGCTAATGCACATTGTCTTGTTTTTGGTGTATAGTTGTGGGATGTTTTAAGCAACGATGAAGTGATCCGGATAGTAGCTTCAGCAAGGAAGCGATCTATTGCAGCAAGACTTGTGGTGCATCATGCAGTTCGAGCCTGGAAATACAAGTACCCGTGTGCCAAGGTAGATGATTGTGCTGTTGTATGCTTGTTCTTGAAACGCCAGAAGCCTCTGCTAACGAAATCGTTGTCAGAAGTAACCGAGCTGAGCTTAAATTATTCAGAGATAGCAACCAGCAAAAACTACTCACCAAACTCCAAGATAGATGATGGTCTTGATACACTGCTAAATTATCAAGTCAAGGAAGAAAAAGATCCAAATGTTGCAACTGGACTTAATGATGATCATAAAAAGAGTTCTTCGAGACACGCTCGTTACCTTAGCAGAAGAAAATCTGCAGTGAATTTTTGAGTCCATTGTAATGAAGCAGTAATGTGTGAAATTGAAAAGAAGAAAAAAAAATGTAAGCTACAAATTTAAATGAAATACTTGTATGTATTTTGATTTGTATAGTAGTACTAGTCAAATAGCCCAAGGCAAAAGATGAATGATGGTGTATTTGGCAAAAAAAATGATGACAAAATCAGGATTGACACCTTGGAGAGTTGAAAAATGTTGTTGCTACTTGCTATATAACCTAGCTAATTAACTAGAAAGGAACATGGCATTGTGATGAATCATGAAACAGCTCGGGTTGAAGATCGGGGGAAGTTTAAAAGATGAGGAAACCTAGCCGCTTCTGGTCAGGGTGAGGATAAGTTTTTGCTTCTTCACAACCTTATCCCCACAAATCCGACCTTGTAAGGCTAGTGCTTGGTGTTCGTTTATTCTATCATGTTCAGATAGGCGACTAATACTAAAATAACTAGTGAAGTAGTTTCCATCAGACTAAATGTTCGTTTCGTACACTAATTCTCCCTCCCCCACCCCCATTTTGAACGAAAAAAAAGTGTTACATTATATTTTCTTCAATGGCTAACAGATTGATTGATTCATATTGTTCTATTATTTCTTTATGTCATATCTTAATAACAAATTGATTGCACCTATAATTGAAATGTAAATCGAACCTTTTTCTTATAATAACCGTGAAATATTACTATACCAATAATATAAAATTAATACATCAACAATTATAACCACCTTCCAGGAAGAGTGTCAAGAGCTAGAAATTAAAAAAGCGCGATCTTAGCTAGAAATATTCCATGGAGATGTATGCATTCCCCTCACCATCCTTGTGACCTCCAAATCAATTAATCAAAATTGTACACTTGTAAGAACATTTCTCATGCTATCTGCATTCTCTGATCTCCACTATATTTTACAACAATATAGCAAAAAAAAAAATATTTCTCTTTTGTTTTTTGGTTTTTGAGATTATTCTTATAGTTGCCAAAAACAACTAAAGCTAGAGGCAAATTATAAAATTAAAGAGAGACCAAAAAGGTAAAAAGATAAAAGAATTTCCTAATTATCATTGTTAAGACATTGCACTTTTCACTAGCTAGACAATTAGTTAGCTAACTTATGGTGGGTACTTGAATTTTCAAAAAGTAATTTTGTTATGGTATATTGTAACGTTTTATCATATGGTCAAATAGTTTTCCATTTTGCACATGAAAATCTAAGATATATTTCACATAAAATACAATTCTTACCTCTCACATTAGGATTAATAGTATTTTTGATCCCTCAGTTATTAGTGAATTTTGATTTTTAGTCCCTATAGTATGTCACTAACCACATTTTAACCTTCAATGTGTATATTGAATTGTGCACTTTCAATCCCTTTATTTGTGAATATTCACAAATATACTATAATTATTAATTGTTGCACTTCTTAATTTCTCATGCATTATATCAAGTTTACATGGTTACACCATATTTAACGACAATATAGTGTACATATATAGTCACTATTATGTTCACTATTCATAGGACAATATAGTGTATATATATAGCACATTTAGATAACATCCACTATTCATAGGAACTTATACTTTATCGTTCATTTTATAATTTCTTACTTAATTTTCTCATTTAATAATATTCACAATATTTTTGAAAATAGGGTAGTACATGGTTTGATATTCACGTGCAACGCACGTGCGTCAAAACTAGTGTAGTTAAATATACCATGTTCTCTACATAAATAAAGGAACCAATAGGCAATAACACACATTTAAATTAATTGAAGAATAAATATATTGGGTCATATATCACAATTAGGATCAAAAGGAGACTTTACCAATTACTTTGGGATCAAAAGTATTATAATCCCCTCACATTAGGTAGGTTTGGATGGTTAATTTAAAAGGAAAATATTTATCTACATTCTGTTCTGGATCGTCAGCCGAATTTTATCAGTAAATGAATTAAGTTAGAAATCTTGAGACTTCCGTCAAGAGTGTTCTACTGAAAAATCCTCCGTCAATCGCCAACACCTTTCCATGAATAGATCAGAGGATCCTCGGAAAAATCCATTAAGGTTAGATTATTACTTACTTTTATAGAAAAATACATCAACTTATATCAATTTATCATGATTAAATCTAAGTAAATTGTTCCAAATGTAGACACAAAATGTAAATGTAGTTTTGTTAATTAGATTGTCAATTTATGGTAGTGCTCCTAGTTAATAAACTTACACCTCATAGATTTAGGGAATGAAGATTATCATTTGTAAAACTAGTGGTTAAGAACAAATAAAAATTGATAAAATGAGTCTTTAAAAAATTATAAATATAGAAATTGTATCTTCACTAGTTTCATAAATGACTGAATAATCGAAAAAAGGTCAAAATGGTCCTTAATATATCTTCTATCTATGAGATAAAATTTGTCCTTTCTTTTATCTATTGGATCAAATTTACCTTTAACATTTTTTTATGCTTAAAATTGTTCATCTATTAACGATACATTTATATGACATTGAATTAAATTTTAATTTTATATATGACCTTTATTTGTTGGTTGCATAGACTCGTCCAGCATAGACTCGACCCATCCATGACCAAGGGTGACTAAATCACCTAAAATTAGGGGTGGATATGGTTTTAGTCAACTTGAAATCCAAACTTTTTAGTTATTTGATCTGAATTTTTGGATTATGGATTGAACTTGAATTTTTGCTTTTAAAATTTACGAATTTTGTATTGGATATCAGATTTAGTATTACAATTTTTGGATATCTGAAAATCCAAAATTCTTATGTCTTATATTAAGTCATATCCTTACCATATGTGTTCGATATTAATAAGTTCAATTTCCAAAGATCTAATAGATCAGTCCTCTAAGGCCCTACTATTATAGTATTAAGTCCAATATGAAATTACACAATGGGCAATACAATGTTCTCAGTCCTTGTTAACGGTAGAAATTGTATATTCTAGGGAGTAAAATATTAGATGAAATGAAGTTGTTAATTGTTATGGCTTGCCTTAAAGGCTCAAAAGTCAAAATAAAAAATATAAAATATTCAAGTCGACTAATCCAAAATCTAACTTAAAAAATCTAATTCAATCAAAACTTATTTGTATTGTAATTTCTTCAATAAAAAAAATGATATATCTAAACTGAAATTTTCCATTCCAATTTGAATGGCACAAACACCCAACTCCCACTCCTACCTAAAATCGAATTACCTAATTGTTGTGCCGAATCGAGCTTTGAAAGACATGTATTTGATATTTAGTTATCAAAATTGAATTTTAAAAATACCAAATCAAATATCGAATGTCCACCCTAAAGATCCTGTGTCTGCTTTTTGTCTGTGGTAACAATTGTCATATCATATGTTTACTTTCCATGTGTTGTATTCACTAAGCATATCAAAGCTAATTGATATAACTGAATTCACCAAGAACTCAAGTTTGAAACTTTGATTATTTATTTATTTTTAGGGTACGTTCGGTACGGAAGAAAGTATTCTCAATTAAATAAAAAGAAAAATCATTTAAATTTTAAAATTTAAAATAATCAAATAAATTTGAATTGTTAAAGTAAATTCCATATAATATCAAAATGTGTAATATAAATCGTAGAATATTTTAGAAATAAATAAAATATAACATAAGAAAGTAAAAAAAAAAGAAAAAAAGTACAGTTGGTCAGTTGGGTGTGTTAGTTTGTTTCATCAAGTACTTGGGAGTGCAATTTCGCGCCTCTTTTAGTTATAACAGTTTTCTTCTTCCATTTAAAAGTGAAAATTCTCTCATTCTCATAATTCTCTCAGGTAATTTTCCCTTTTCTTCTCCAGTTCTCATTGTAAATTCGATTTCGATACAATTGAACTTTGATTTTATAGGTATATTTGGTTCAGATAACCGTCTGATCATCGATTTGATAGCTACAATACCCTCTTGTTGAGCAAGGAAATTATACATTTCATCGATTTTTGCTACTGTGATTGTCTCGCTATGTTATATATCCTTGTATTTATGGGCTTGTAGTTGATTAAGCATTTGATGTGATTCCTCTGTACTTTTTACTGAGCGATTTTAGTCCATGTGAAAGTTTTCCTTGTTTGATTTTGGTGTTTAAGTCTTCGGATTTTGATTCATTTCTAGCTGTATCATATGCATTTAGTTGTTGATGTGAATTTGGACATGCTTTGTTGGATTTATATTTGAGGTCTCGTTCGTACTTATTATTTTGACTGTTTAATTCTTGTGCTTTGTCTAGCTTGATTATAGTAGTAGCTCTATTTTTCATTTACAGTTCTGTCCATATGGATTTTTCAGGATGTGGGAAAAGAAAAAAACATTTAGAAATCTGCCAAGAGATCAACTAGGCGGTGTTATATTTGGGTGCAACAATGATACAATAAGAGAGTGTCTCGAAAAGCAACTAGTAGGTCAGTTATTCGTCCCTAATATATTGTCCTTTGATTAAAAAAAATTAGGACAATGGGTTGTTGTTACTCAATTATAAACATTTTAAAATCTTTGACAGGTTTGCCTAGAGCACACTTTATATATGTGAAAAATGTAAATCCTGGTTTGCCAGTGTTCTTGTTCAACTACGACGATAAGAAGCTCCACGGAATCTTTGAGGCTGCAAGCTCTGGTCAAATGCTAATCAATCCATATGCTTGGAAAAAAGATGGTGATGAAAGACACGATTTCCTGCACACGTTTCATATCATTGTTTCTTTTTGGCTTTATCTGCTTATGTTGATGCACACCGTGTTGGCAAAAGATATGAACGACTACTCGAATAAGATGTTAACAGAGAGAAACTTTATCTTTTTCTATTACTTCAGAAGACAACGCTACAAGTCTTCAAAAAGAACTTGGAGAGAAAAAATAGGGCACTAGTTTAGCACTAACCCATGACCTGCTAACTGACTAACATCAACTAATTAGGACTCCTAGAGCTAGTTAACTGGAAACATAAAAGACTCCTAAAAGTACTGCCACTAACAACATTAAACTTTTAAATCAGTCAGCTAACATTTCCCCTTGATTCAAAATCACACACTCCCAACTGCAACTTGAAATATTCATGCTTCATAAATATATCTGCTGCTTGCTCATTTGTGCCGCAGAATTTCAGCACTATTATTCCATCCGCTGCCAATGTCCGGATAAAGTGATATTGCACATCAATGTGCTTAGTTCTCCCATGAAAAGAGAGATTCTTAGCCATAGCAGTTGCTGATACTCCTTTTGCTCGTAACAAAAATCTTCAAGTAGTTTCCGGAGCCATAAAGCTTGTCGTGCTGCTAAACTTGCTGCTGTATACTCTGCCTCAGATGTCGACAAAGCTACTGTCTCCTGCTTCTTTGAACTCCATGTCACAACTCCAGAACCAAAGCTGAAACAACTTCTGGAAGTGCTTTTCCGGTCATCCAAGCAGCCTGCATAATCACTGTCAGTAAAGCCAACCAATCTGAAATTTGGTGCTTTAGAATACCAGATACCAAAGTTTGTTGTTCCAGCAACATAACGAAGAACTCGCTTCGCAGCACCAAAATGTTGCTTTGTGGGACTTTGCAAAAATCTGGACACAACACTAACAAAAAAGGCAATGTCAGATCTAATATGCGTTAGATAATTCAAGCCACCAACTAAACTTCTAAATAATTTAGGACTTGCTTTCTCAGTTCCATCTGCACGGTGCAATTTTCATTGATATTCATCGGTGTAGTTGCTACTTCGCAGTTCATCATTTATCTTGGATCACCTCAAGCCCCAAGAAATATTTCAGTAAGCCCAAGTCACACATCTCAAAGTTTCTTATCATACTGGACTTGAAATCATTAACTAAAGACTTTGAGGAACCAATATAAATCATATCATCAATGTAGAGACAGACCAACAAAAATTCATCAGTACCTTGTTTCTTCAAGTACAAAGTGGGCTCGTTGTCACTTCTTCTGAATCCACTACCTTGAAAGAATGAGTCAATTTTGCTATACCATGCACATGGAGCTTGCTTTAGCCCGTAAAGAGCTTTTCTTAAGTTGTAGACTTTATTCTCGTTGCCAGTAATCATAAAGCCTTGAGGTTGTGAAACATAAACCTCCTCTTCTAAATCGCCATTCAAGAAAGCAGACTTCACATCAAACTGATACACTGGCAAGTGCAATTGTGCAGCCAAAGCCAAAACAACTCTCATTGTTTCAAATCGAGCAACAGGAGAAAATTTTTCGTCAAAATCTACACCTTGTTGTTGTGAATATCCTTTCGCCATGAGTCGAGCTTTGTGCTTTTGAATGCTCCCATCAGCATTATACTTTGTTCGAAACACTCATTTGAGCCCTATTGCATTCTTTCCTTCAGGTGCATCAACTAACTCCCATGTAGAGTTTCTTTCAATTGCTTGCATCTCTTCAATCATAGCATTCTTCCATTCAGATTGATCTACTGCTTCTTCATAACAAACAGGATCTGAAACAAGCAAAGCAAATTGACAAGAAGTATTTCTAGTGTTAGGGTACTTAGGATTCAGTTTCTTTTCCCTTGTTGATCTTCTTAATGGGATCGGCTCAACTGAAGACTCATAAGGTGCAACAGTTGTTGATTCTGCAATTGATGAGCTAACATATATATGAACTTACAGGAGAAGAATTTGGGTGAATTTCCAGAATCTACTGCAGGTTCTTCATCAGTAGATAGCAATTGGATATCATGTTCCCAGAATTAAAGTTCCAACTTACATCCTCATTAAACACAACATTTCTACTTATGATCACTTTGCCACTTATCGGATTATATAGATGATATGCTTTGGATTGAAGACTATAGCCAACAAAAATGCATTTTGCAGATTTTTCATCAAGCTTAGAGTGAAAATTAACCAAAGCATATGCTATTCAACCAAAGATTCTTAAGTGTCTTACCCGGGGCTTCTTACCATTCGAAGCTTCAAGAGGTGTTGTGTTCCAAGCGGCCTTTGTTGGCAAGATATTCAAAAGATATACTGCAGTTGCAACAGCTTCTCCCCAAAAATAATCTGACAGACCCTTTGCTTTCAGTGAACTTCGAGCCATTTCCACCACCATCCTATTCTTCCGCTCGGCCACACCATTTTGTTCTGGTGTAGATGGTGCTATAAGTTCCCTGCGAATTCCATTTTCATCACAGAACAAATTAAAATTATTAGACAAGAATTCACCACCTCTATCGGTACAAGTGATTTTATCTTGTTGCCACTTTGATTCTCTACAATGCCTTAAATTTCTTGAAATTCTCAAAGGTTTCAGATTTGAATTTCAAGAAATAAACCCAACTAAAGCAGCTGTAATCATCAGTAAACATAAAAAAATATCGACTTCCACCAAGGGATTCCATTTTCATTGGCCCGCACAAATCCGCATGCACAAGTTCAAGACAAGTTGTAGTCCTCCATGATTTTTCCACTGGGAACAATTTCCTAGTTTGCTTCCCATAGATACATCCTTCACACAAGTCAAGTTCATTGGTTTTTGGCAAGCCAATAACCATGTCTTTTTGAACCAAAAGTTTCAACCCATTAACATTCAAATGTCCATAACGTAAGTTCCACAAATTAGTCTCATTTTTTCCTTTAACAACTAAGGCAACATTACCAACATTGTAAATATCAAGAGGAAACATTTTGTTTTGAGTCATAGGCACACGAGCTATCGTGCGTCCAGATTTTTTGTCCTTAATGTCACATGCATTATCATAAAAAACAACTGAGTAGCCACTGGTCATCAATTGGCCAACACTTAATAGATTATGACATATTGCACATCATATAAAAGCTTCACATTACCTTGGACAGTTTTTATCTCAATTGTACCTTTCCCTTCAACGTGCACTTGTTTGTCATCTCCTAGTCGCTCCTCACTTTTCTGGGACTCATCAAGATCTCTGAATAGAGACTTCGAACTTGATATGTGATTTGAGCATTCGCTATCAATGAACCACACAACATTCACACTTTCAGTTAATTTGGGAACTAACCATAAACAACTTACTTTCTTCTTCCACATTTTGAGTGAAATTGGCTTCCTTCTGCTCATCTTTCTGCTTCGTCCAACAGTCAACTTCTTTGTGGCCAAATTTCTTGCAGTATCGGCATTGATTATTGCTCTTGTACTGGCGAAATTCTCCAACTTGGTTTCTACCTCTGCCGCTACCACCACAGCCTCGACCACGAAAATTGCCTCTGCCATGTCCACATCCTGCTGAGTTTTCTGCTTTTCCCTTGTAGCCAAACTTCCCCTTACCTGGAATGCCTTCTCTTGAACTTTCTCACGGGACCTATTTAGCCTATCTTCATGAGCAAGCAAGGAACTCATTAATTCATCGAAAGAATAGGTAGATAGGTCCTTAGATTCCTCAATTGCAGTAACAACATGCTCAAATTTGGTGGCTAAACTTCTTAACACTTTAGACACAACAATCTGATTATCAATTTTCTCAGCATAGGACCTCATCCTATTAACAATAGCAGATGTTCTAGACAAATATCCTTGCACAGATTCATTTTCATTCATGAATAATGTCTCAAAATCACGTGGGAGAGTTTGTAACTTAACAGTAATTACCTTTATCATCTCCAAAGTACTCTTGCTTCAGGATCTCCCATGCTTGTTTGGAAGTCTCAGCTGCTGATATGTGAGGAAAAAATTCATCATCAAGAGCCTGCTGGATCCTGAATAGAGCTTTTGAGTCTCTCTTTCGATGTTCTCTCAGTTGGTTTGCATTCCCTTCTGGAATTCCAGTCTCAACTACATCCCATAGTTCTTGAGATTTGAAAAAAGTCTTCATTATTAGACTCCAGAACTGATAATTTATCCCTCTGAAAATTGGAATTAGGGGCTACGATGAAGCTGGTGTCCCATTTCCTGCCATGCAAATTGTCTGATTTCTCTAGGGAAAAAAATCTCACAATATTTCACTATTTTTCTCTCTTACTATACCAATCCCTGCTTGAGGAAATGATGGATCTTAACCTGGAGTAAAGCTTCTGATACCAAGAATGTTGGCAAAAGATATGAACGACTACTCGAATAAGGTGTAAGCAGAGAGAAACTTGATCTTTTTCTATTACTTCGGAAGACAATGCTACAAGTCTTTAAATAGAACTTGGAAAGAAACAAACCTAGAGAAAATAATAGGGCACTAATTAGCACTAACCCATGACTTGCTAACTGACTAACATGAACTAATTAGGACTCCTAGAGCTAGTTAACTGGAAACATAACTAGAAGTACTGCCACTAACAGCATTAAACTTTTGAATCAGTCAACTAACACGCCGGTGTTATATTATAGGAAGGATTATTCTACTGAAAGTTCACTTTTTCTTTTGAAGGTTCAGATACGTGTCCGTCTGCATTGTGTACCACTGCCAGAAGATACATTTAGACCAGTAATTAAGGATAACTATTTTGAGCAGCATCATTTCTGGTTTGAGCTAGATCATACTCAATCTAGTAAATTGATCTCGCAACTCTCATCTCTTGCATATGCTCCGAGTAGCACTTCACATTATCCAGCACTCCGGAGAAGTATAATCCAAACTTCACCAGCAAATAACAAGATAGCAGAAAATAGGTGTTCTGAACCACAAAACTTGAAAAATAAGCCATCCAGTTCCATTGATTCTCAAGGTTCATTGGATGAGAAGAATTTTATATATATGAAACTTAAAGAAATAGCTCTTGATCGTGAATGGCCAGCGCTCTCCAGAAACGGGCATGCAGAGGAAAACACCAATGAAGGGATAAGTTATAATGATGTAAGCATTGATCAAGCAGGTTTTGTGGAACCACAGCCTCCTGGAGAAGAGAAGAATGAAGAAGGCGATTGTGACTTGGCTGGTTATCCTCCTTTTGTAGCTCAGGTTCATCATCTTCTTGTAATACGTGCCAATTTTCGTCAACCATTTCTGCTCTAGATGTTCTTATATGACTTCAATATCTCTGTTGTTGTAGCTGCTGAAAGAAGTGAAAGAACTGAATGCATTTAAGGAACAGCACACCCAAAAAGTGACTGGCCTGGAGAAGAAGCTGGTAAACCTTATCTCTGTATAATCTTGGTCATATGGTGACATATCTATTCTATGCTAAAACCACTTAAGGAGCTTGAGATTCTGCTTCTTCTTTTAAGGTAGATGAAATCATGATAATAAGCCATAGAGTTTGGTGGCTTCAAGATTCAAGATGATATACCAAAGAAATGCTAGTATGCTTTCTGAAAGAGGAAATAATAAGATTATTATCATATAATTTCGGATATGTAACTTGACAGGGAAAAGTATTATTGAACATTAGTTGCTATTTACTATACAAAGAGTTAATAGTACAGTGGCAGGGACCAACAACAGTGCATGCTTGATTGTTTTAGATGGTATAGTGACAGAGCTTTAATAGCCTAATTCAACGGTTTGTTAGTGCAAAGAGGGATAGAAGGAAAAGGTTACATGAGTATTACAGTCAGAAATGCATGGCGGTTCATTAATTTTAAATTCTTAAAGAGAGAAGATATTTGACACAACAAACTAATAGAAATTGAATATTTATAGGAATGGGCTGATCTGTGTGGAGGTGGCTTTTCTGAACGTTCTCTTATTGTTCAGTGAGGGGATTAATTTTATAAATATACATCTGATACAGTAAAGAAAACAACTTAGCTCATATTGAGTTCCATGTTTAAAAGTCTCTTATTGGTGTTGGTGGAAATGGAATGCTGCCAAGAAGTCTGTGCAATCTGTTCACAAGAGTGATTATTCATTTTATTTTCGGAGACTCTTCAGGGTTGGGTATAAGTTTGCTTATGCAAACATTGTTTCTTACTGTTTAGGGGAATATTTCTATAATCAATATCCTACTTGGTAGAAGTCTCTGCATCCTATACAGACCTTTCCATGTTTAGGACACTCTTATTGTTGTTTGGGGGAATCAGAAAATTCCCCTTAAGAAGTTTTCAAATTCAATTGCACAACCTTTTGAAAATGACCAAAAGGGAAAAACCTTAGGTTCTTGATCCGTAAGGCTTTATCCAAATTGAAAAAGATGTATGTATCAGTGATAGTTGATGATTGTATTCTTTCGCCGATTTCAAGGATTTCAATAATTATCCAGTTTGATGCGTCATATTGTGTCTGTTCTCTTTCTAAATGATTTAATAATTTTTGTTTTCTCCATACCTACCTGAATACATGCTGTGTCTGCAGAAGTGAAAATCTGATGTTTTCCCCCTTTGTTATTTCCTTGTCTTCACATGGAATTCAGGCTAATGCACAAGAAGAAATCAATCTGCTAAAAGGTAGATGTTTGATGTTGGAGTCCACAAATCCTTCTCGTACACATGATAGTGCAAATGTGGTTGAGTCAGACGATATAGTCTGTGATGAGTCAATCATCCTAGCTGGAGGAGTTGATGGTAATAACTGGCTATCGGCCTTGGACTTGTACTCACCTTTGAGTGATGTTTTAAAGACACTTAAGCCAATGAGTTCATTTCGGTCGTATTTTGCAATTGCAAATCTGAGTAGAGAAGTCTATGTATTTGGTGGAAAATTTGGGAAGTTGTGGGACAACACAGGTAATGCCAGTAGTCCCTCCCTTCTCATACCCTCCTTCCCCTTTCTCTTAAGTTGCTGACACTGATGCCACTCTATTCTTGTGAAGTTGAATCATATAACCCAGCAAGTGATATGTGGACTGTGCATTCTCATTTGAAAAAGAGAATCAGTAACTTATCTGGAGCTACTTTGAAGGACACGATGTTTGCAATGGGTGGTGGAAATGGGACTGAATACTTTGCAGAAGTTGAAATGTATGATCCTCAAGTAGGTTGATGGATTCCTTCACGATCCATGTTGCAGAAGGTTAATTCTATTCCTTGCTTATATTTCTAGCAAACAAAGACAATATTTGTCTCTTTCTTGTCCTTGCCTACAGTCCAGGCTTTAATTTGGTTCTATTCTTTAGACTTACTTGTTCAAAGTGCTAATATAATCTCCTCTGACATGATTGTCTACCATTCATGCAGCGATTTTCTCTTGCAGCAACAGAACTCAATGCATTATATGCTGTTGGTGGATTTGATGGAGACAAATATTTGGCGTAAGTTAATGCTGAATTGCTGTTTTCTTATTTCTTTATAATGTATGCCCCAAAGGAGCTTGACATTTGGGCTTCATTACCTGAGAAATGAGAGTTGCTTGTAGTTTTCCAAACCACAGTCCTTTTTAGTGCTAAAGTTGTTCTGATAGAAATCTGCAACTTCTTTTATTTCATTGAATCGGAAGATTATCTTCACATGTGAAAGTAGTTGAGTCTTGTTTTTAAGTTTTCTTCTGTGTTCTCCTGTAGCATCTTTCTTATTAGCTATCACCTCAGGACTGCTGAAAGGTTTTGACCCCAGAGAACATGCTTGGACAAAAATTGAGAGTATGAGAACAAAAAGAGCATATCATGTGTTGGTTCCTTTGGGGGGAAAGTTGTATGTTGACCTCTTCTCGCTTCTTTGCATTCTATATCTTTGGTCCCATTTTTCTTCTTGTTATTCACTTTTAGCTTCATGGTTGCTCTTTAGATATGCACTTGGTGGCTCTGATGGGTCTCAAATGATGCCAAGCGTTGAGATATATGATCACTGTCAGGGAACATGGATGATTGGGGAACCAATGAACTACTCAAGGGGTTATGTAGCTGCTGCTGCTCTAAAGGAGTCCATTTATGTCATTGGAGGGGCTCAATCTGATAATGAAGTACTAGACACGGTACATAAGATTATATATTTCATTGTCTTGCTATGCGTTGCTTCCATTGATCAATACTCCTCTTTGTGATTGCAGATTGAACGTTACAAGGAAGGCACAGGTTGGGAAATAACCAACTTGAGCGGAGTTGGGAAAAGGAGCTTGTCCTCTGCTATAGTTTTGGAGGAAGATTGAAATCTGCATTCTTAAGTACTCAAGCTCTCTCTTCTTATGGGCACCCTTTGTTCAATATCTGCTGTTTTGCTATAATGAATAGACATAATGCTTGAAAGCATCTTAAACATTCCGTGACTTTTTCCTCCGTATGAGAAAACAGAAAATGGTCAAGCTTATAGCCAATGTATGGTTATAGCTTTGTAGTAGTATGACTGTATTACAGACAGTTCTCTGCAGCTTCTTTCTAAGGCAAAATTTGTTCACAATACTTTATTGTTTTTTCATCATTAAACTTGCTGCCTAGCATAAAATCAGGGTAAAGCATCGAGCTTTAGGAGGGCTTTGGTGATCATTTCTATCTGCTTATAATCACAGAAAATCAAACGTAAAAAAGCTCCCAAAATGCTGAAAGAGTTGGGAACCAGGGGTTGTGTTATGTGTGGATATATGTACCATTATATCAATGCTGATTTGAGAAACTTGGAGTTTGCATGAGCCATTGTGGTTTCCTGAATCTTGAGAAAAGATCTAAAACTGTCTCTCTTCACAACACAACACACAAATAGATACATCATAGAACTTGATACATATAAATGATACATTCGGTAGTGTTTATGTATCAAGTACATTTATATTGAACATGATAAACACTAATCGAAGATTCAACAAAATTAGGGTTCTGTATCAATATCGTAAATATTAACATGATACATTGCATAACAACGAAAGCTATTGTAGCAGTGATGTATCAGATCTGTGATATCACTAACAAAGGCTAATTTAATGTATCATAAAGTTGAAACGAAGGCATTATACATAAATTTATGAATCAAAATCAACTAGATACATTAAAAATCCGAACCTTGGGTAGAGAAGGGTATTGGAACGAAGGCATTATACATTAAATTATGAATCAAAATCAACTAGATACATAAAAAATCTGAATCTTGGGTAGAGAAGGGTGTTGAAACTAAGGCATTATATATTAAATTATGAATCAAAATCAATTAGATACATTGAAATATGAAGCTTGGGTAGAGAAGAGTGTTTAGTAACCTATTCTACTTCCCCCTTTTTTTTTGGAATCTTTCTCAATGGGTAATTTAGAACTTGCAATGCATCTTTCATCGATTTTGAATCACAAACGCGAAGGACGAGATCTTCCGTTTGTGAAACTAATTGGGTAAGACCAATATTAAACGATAGACTAGAACCCATATGTATCAGAAAAAGATAAACAACAAAAAATTGAAAAAAATCAATAATTTGATCTGTTGAAAGCAAAAAAAAAAGTGATGAAGAAATCCTTCTACACTTTCTCCTTTGCTCTCTATCAATCAACTCCTGTAGCTTTTTTTCACTTTCTACAATGGCGTCACTCATGGATCTCGACCCAAAGCTCTTACTAGAGCCATCAACAACTCGATCTTTATTCCCTTAATTTTTGAGGGTTTTTCCACAGTTATTTGTTTTTCCTTTTCCTTAATTATACGTCGTTGCATTCTTTGCATTTCGGAGTTCAAAATACATTTTTCGTATCTACTTCTTGTGTTTATTATTCACTTTATGCAATTAAGCAGTAACTTTCCGTCGCTGTATGACAACAACCGATTCACCTCTTCTCTTCCGTCCTTTTGCTTCGTGTTGTTCGATAATGCTTTCTGAAGATCGCCCGTACATACCTATCATCCATATATATATCATAAATTTATAGATGAAAAAAATCGATAATTGATGAACTGGAAAGAAAAAATAAATAGATGGAGAAGAACTACCTCTTCAACAACTTGCAATTGATGAACTGGAAAAGAAAAAAAGAAAAGATTTGGAATTCAAAAATGGAGTGATGGAGATAGTTGGTGATACCATGAAGTGATTTTAGGCGTGAAAAAAGGGAAAAAAATCGTGAGGGTGATTGTTTAGAGTGATGTATCTGGAAAAGTGAGAGAAATTGAAGAAAAGAGAGATTTTTGTAATTTTTTGAAATGGTAGGGTATAATAGAAAATAAGGTAAAAAAAGATGTGTAGTTAGATAATTTTTTTCTAATATTTATTCACATAATGTCATGGACCGGGAGCCAAATTTTATCAATTATGAATTAGGTTAGAAATGTTGAGATTTCCATTAATTGAAAATGATATCGTCGATCGATCGTCAACATCTTTCCATTGATAGATCAGAGGATTGCCGGGGAAAATAGTTTTTCGTTTTACACATTAAAAAATAAGATAAATTTCACATAAAATACAATCTTAAATAAGATAAATTTCACATAAAATACAATCTTACCTTTCACATTATGATTTATAACATTTTAATTTGGTCCCTCAATTATCAGTAAATTTTGGTTTTAGTCTTTATAGTATTTCACTAAGAACACTTAACCGTCAATGTATAATTGAATTGTGCACATTCAATCCCTTTTACTTGTGAATATTCACAAATGTACTATTATTAATTATTCCACCACCTAATTACTCATGTATTATGTCAAGTTTATATGGTTACACCATATTTAGCGATAATATAGTCCATATATAGTCAAATATAGCATGTTTTCTACCTAGAGGAACCAATAACACACATCAAAATTGATTGAAGAATAAATAAATTGAGTTATATATCACAAGGACCAAAAGAAGAACTTACCAATTACGTCGGGATTAAGTGTGTTATTATCCCCTCACATTCGGTAGGTTTGGATGGTTAATTTAAAAGAAAAATATTTATTCACATTTTGTCATGGGCCGGGAGCCGAATTTTATCGATAAATGAAATAGGTTAAAAATGTTGAAACTTCTGTCAAAGATGTTCTGCTAAAAGTCCGTTGTTAATCACGAACATTTTTTTTATTGATAAATCGCTTGGACAAATTCTTAAAGATTAGATTATTACTTGCTTTCATTAAAAGAAATATGCATCAACCTATATCAAATTATCATGATTAAATCTAAAGTAAACTGTTCCAATTTAGGCACTAAATGTAAATGAAGTATTTTGTTAAATTATCAATTTGTGGTAGAGCTCCTAGTTAATAAACTTACATTTCATAAATTTCACATAGAATACAATGCTTACCTCTCATATTAGGGTCAATAGCATTTTTTATCCTTCAATTATTAATAAATTTTGATTTTAGTTCCTATGGTATTTCACTAACCACAATTTAACCTTCAATGTATAATTGAATTGTGCACTTTTGATCCTTTTACTTATAAATATTCATAAATATACTATTATTATTAATATTAATTGCTCTATCACTTAATTATTTGTGTATTCTATCAGGTTTATATGATTACACCTTATTTAACAATAATATTGTCCATGTCACACCCCGAAGCTACCCCAAGGACGCGGATACGGGACCTAGGATCACGAGTGACCCCAAGCTAACCCTGTTGGCATATATAAGCATACTTAAAAGAAATACTGTGCGGAAGCATAAGACATGAGATAAAATGAAAAGATGGGGAATACCCATATACTGTCTGAATATATGAAAACTGAGAGTTTAACAACAACTGAAAAGTCAAACTCAAATACTAAAACTGAAACTAACTATGTCTGAAATAGCCTCTAACTGACTAGAAGTGCTGGGACATGCCCTAGCTAAATCAAGCAACAATTGGAACTAAAACTAAAAGCAAAGGAAACAAGTATGTCGTCCTCGAGAAATGAGGACTCTGATGTTGCTGAACTGGAGACCGGGAACCGATCTATGCGTGATCTGGAGGCTGAGGGCCTGAACCTACATCACAAAAAGATGTATCGCAGAGTATGCGTCAGTACTTGAAAGGTACTGAGCATGCAAGATAGAATAAAACTGAACAATAAACATAACTGAACAAAGCATATATCTGAGCAATTATAAGAGATAAGCATGATACTAAATTGAGAATACTGAACGTGAAATGACTGAATGCAATGACCAAGCTTATAACATGCTGAGACTGAAATCTAACTGTAAATGTAAGGGAGCTACTAATAACCGACATAAAACCACATGAGCTAAATGTGGAGTCCGATGTATACACCCCATCGAGAAGACCCAATATACCATGCTAGAGGTATAGAGGCATGACTGGCGTGATCACTAAAATGTAATGCCAACAAAGGGGACTTATAAACCTACGGGGGCACGTAGTTCTGGGACTTGAGGGTGATTGACCCTAGTCCACTCGGTATTAAGCTACTCCCAATTGATTATGTAATTAACAATTTATGACTGAATTTATGTAATATTGGATAGGTCAAAATACTGACATGCTAACTAAAAATGCAACATTAATGTACTAATAATGAAACATTCAAATCTGACGCATGTATATCTGAAATAATGAACCTAGCATGTGTAATTCATGAACTAAAAGAACTACATAGTTAGGGTTCTGAATTTATGAAATACTCTACACAAAACGATACTAAAATCATGACAATCTGATTTGGATCATCCTAACAGCTAAAACCCAAGAATTTCTAATATTCAAGAAACCCTAGGTCTAGATGATATTAAGGGAATCAAGATTCTGACTGAAATCTAGGGACCTAATGGGTGAAAGGAACCCACTAGTGAAATCCCACATACCTGATGATGAATTCCATCGAGAAATCTTCTGATTTCAGGGATGGAACTGATGAAAACTCGATGCATTCTTGAACTAGGGCTGCTTGACTTTCTCCTCTATTTTGCTCTAGGTTTCGCTTGGTTATGGTGAATAATTGATTAGGTTAGGTTCTAATTATTTACTAGGCTAAAATTGACCAAAACCACGTAGTTTAGGGATTAAACGACGTAGTTTAGGGGTCCAACGCATAGGGAAAAGACCAAAAGACCCCTGACTTAAAAGTTTTCGGAACCAACCGACGGACTGATCGACGGTCCGTGGAATGACCCACGGTACGTGCTAGTCAACCGTTAATGGGGTTCTGGGACTAGATTTTGGGGCCTCGATCCACGAACCAGGACCACCGTCTGTGGCCTGACCTACGGTCCGTGGGTCATGCCTTAGAAACTTTTGTCTGAGGGTCTGACCTACGGCCCTGGACCACGAACCGTGGTCTGACCTACGGTCCGTAGGTCCTGACGTAGGTCTGGACTTAGAATAATTTTCTGGTCCTTTTCTGGGAGGGGCTGCATGTGGTGAACCACAGACTACCAGAACGGACCGTGGGTAACCCTACGGTCTGTGGGTGGCAACCGTGGGTTGCACCTACAACTTTTGAAAATCTGCTGGTTGGTTTGTTTTTGAATACGGGGTGTTACAATCCATATATAGTTAAATATACCATGTTCTCTACATAAATAAAGGAACCAATGACACACATTTAAATTAATTGAAGAATAAATATATTGGGTCATATATCACAATTAGGACCAAAAAGAGAATTTACCAATTACTTTGGGATCAGAAGTGTTATAATCCCCTCACATTAGGTAGGTTTGGATAGTTTATTTAAAAGGAAAATATTTATCTACATTCTGTCCTGAGCCGTCAATCAAATTTTATCAGTATTAAATTAGGTTAGAAGTGTTGAGACTTCCGTCAAGAAATGTCTGCTAAAAAATCCGCCTCCAATCGTCAACATCTTTCCATGAATAGATCAGGGAATCCTCGGAAAAATCCAATAAGGTTAGATTTGCTACTTACTTTTATAGAAAAATACATCAACTTATATCAATTTATCATGATTAAATCTAAGTAAATTGTTCCAATGTAGGCACAAAATGTAAATGTAGTTTTGTTAGATTGTCAATTTATGGTAGTGCTCCTAGTTAATAAACTTACATTTCATAGATTTAGGGAAAGAAGATTATATATCATTTGTAAAACTAGTGGTCAAGAACAAATAAAAATTGATAAATGAGTCTTTAAAAATTTTTAAATATAGAAAATTTATCTTCACAAATTTCATAAATAATTGAAAATCAGAAAAAGTCAAAATGGTCCTTATTATCTATCGGATCAAATTTACCTTTAACATTATTTTTATGCTTAAAATTGTTCCTCTATTAACGATACATTTATAAGACATTTAATTATATTTTAATTATATATATGACCTTTATTTGTTGGTTGCATAGACTCGACCCATCCATGACCAAGGGTGACTAAATCACCTAAAATTAGGGGTGGACATAGTTTTAGTCAACTTGAAATTCAAACTTTTTAGTTATTTGATTTGAATTTTTGGATTATGGATTGAACTTGAATTTTTACTTTTAAAAAATTTATGAATTTTGGATTGAATATGAGATTTAGTATTACAATTTTTGGATAGCTGAAAATCCAAAATTCTTATGTCTTATATTAAGCCATATCCATATGATATGTGTCCAATATTAATAAGTTCAATTTCCAATTATCCAATAGATCGGTACTCTAGACCCTACTATTATAGTATTAAGTTCAATATGAAATTACACGATGGGTAATATAATGTTCTCAGTCCTTGTTAATGGTAGATATTGTATATTCTAAGAAGCAATAAATTTGATGAATTTGTTATAAAATATAAGCAATATACTACAAATAACATAGCCAAAAGATATGGGGAGTAGAATATAGAGATCATCTTATTCAAATGTCTTCTTGTCTCTCATGTGTGTATTTTACAATGGTGAATGAACAACCCTATTTATAGGTTTAGAAATCATTCCAAAAGTCACCATATTAAGTATCATACTAAATATTTACATTTTTATCCAAAAAGGTTCATAGAACCTAGGGAATACACATAGATGATAAGTATAAGTTTATGGATAAACTCAATGGACAATCAACTTAGTTCAATGGATTTATAACACTCTCCATTGGATGTCCATAGATAATGTGCCTTGTTAAACCTTACTAGGAAAAATCCAGTGGGAAAAAGCCTAATGAAGGAAAAAGAGTACACACATATCATAATACACTTTGAGTGCTGCCTCATTAAAAACCTTACTAGAAAAAATCATTTGGGACAAAACCATGGTTAAGGAAAAGAGTACAACGCGTATTTCACTTCCCCTGCTGAAAGCTTTACTTGATATCTCAGAGATGACGCATTCCAATCTTATATCTCAACTTCTCAAATGTTGACGTTGGCAATGCCTTAGTGAATAAATCTGTAAGATTATCACTTGAAGAGATCTTTTGAACTCTATCTCACCATTTTGTTGAAAATCATGTGTGAAGAAGAAGTTTGGTGAAATGTTCTTTGTCCAGTCTCCTTTGATGTATACATCATTATCTTCATACATGGTGGCTGAAATATCTCATTTCAAAGAAAAATCACATAGTTCCCGACATCTGCATAATCAATAATTTGTATGTGCATCAATTTCACTGATACATGATATTTTTTAATCATTTTCATCAGATCAGAATTGATCTTTCTTTATATTAAACAATCTCACAGCCATTGGGGTACTCAATGTAATTGCTTTAAAACCTTTTAAATTTTTCAAGGATTTTCATATAACCTTCATCGTCTAGATAGACATGACCATCATTCATTACATATATTCAAGCATTTCATCTATTGTCAGACTATAACAAGCTTCATTGCATCCACCAAATGAGAATATATCTCCATTTAATAATGTCAGGAATTTTGTGAAAACCCTTTATGCCCCAAGGCACAAATCGTACTTTTTATCTTACGGTTATACTTTCGCACAATAATTTATTTGTACCCCACTGACATATATCTTGATCCATGGACTATAGTCCAAAACATCACTTTTCAAAGTGAAACATAATTTACTTGAATTGTGCATTTCATTTGTCCAATCATTTACCTATCCACATTATATGACTGATTTGAATTCAAGATCCTCGCCATCATCAGTAGCATTGAGTGCTACTTCATATCAAAGATATCATTGACGGTCTTTTGACTCGATTTCAATACGACATAGCTTATCAAGATCTCTTCATATTTCATCATTTCAGGTACCTAAACCTTTGTCAAGGTTTTTATGAGGTGTTATGTCATCGTTCTCCTTTTAAATCACTTGCCTCATTATCATGACCATCTTGCTCTTCTAGTTCCTTAAGAAATTTTTCATTTGGAATCGATTGGTCTATCACGCTTCATGCATATCATAGACTTTGTCCCTTAAGGACTTCTCATTGGAGCATTTGCAGAATTATAACATAGGATCAACAAATTCATCTGGCAATTAATTTTCAACATTATGCAAATGAATTATCTCTTGAACTTCAAGTTCACATTTTTTACGAGGATCTAGATAATTCATCTCATAATTTTCAGTTGTCAATCATCTCTCCCCACAATGTTAGAAAATATAACATTCACCCCAACCTCACTTGGGGATCCATCTTTGTGCGTGGTTAAATCATATATCGCACATTCAAACTTTAGATGGAAATTATTTGATTCCTGACCCTGAACCAATTATGATAGGGAAACCTTGTTGGTTTGATACATACATGTGTTGTTACATGTTAAATAAACTCATCTCATACCAAATTTTATTTGGGAGTTTTGTTCTCATACCCATGGGTTAGCTAGAATTGGAGGCATACAATTTCTGCTAAACCAACCAGCATTATCAATGTATTTTCATAGTTTGAAATTGTGCTCTTAATTTAACAATTCGAGCAAACAACCTTACAAAAACCAATTTGTAAGTTAACAACAAAGCACATGTGACCATCCCATAGATGCATCTATCATATAGTTACAAATGGTCCACATGGTAGGTGAACGGGCCCATATTCACCTTATTATATGTTCTAAAAATCTCAGAGAATACAATCCCAACCTTAGACGGTACAATGATACAATGATCATTTTATCATGAGAACAAGCAACACAAGATAATTCTTGAAAAATCTTTTATTTCTTCATCATATAAGCCACATGAATTTTCAATTACTTTTGCATTACATTTAAATCGGAATGACCAACCGATCATGCCAACGTATCTTTGTTTTTCTCAAACATCCCGTAGAGGTGAGTTGTGACATATATCATTTTTCTCAAACCTCCCATAGAGGTCATATATCCAACCCATAATGATTTTATCACATCTTGACCCATTCACTTTCAGAATGGTCGAGCATTCACGATGCTTATCACACGTCACATTCTCTTCAAGAATTGGACTAATCATTTATATGTGCTTCATAAATTTGTATTATAAGCACATTGTCATGCCTTTAAAATTTATCATTTTTGCATGACCCACCTCAACATCACTTTGAAAGGTCAAGTGTACCACCACTTTATCTTCCTTTCTTTTAATGGAGGATTTTTATATTGTTAGGTCGCACAACAACCACTGGTCCAATGACCTTTCATACCATTATGATGATAAGAATTACCTTCACATTTTGAAGGCCTATTTGGAGAACCCACAATGTTATTCCTTTCATAATTACCACAATAATGACTATTATAATTTTGTCCATCCACGCCCTTATTCATACATTCAATCACTTGTCATATTTCAAACTTATTATTCACTGCTACCATATTCATGTGATAGAATGGAGCAATTTGGCGGATTTCAAATTTATCATGTATTGCTACCACATTCGCTTCAATGTATGGAGCAAATTCAATGAGACGAATTTCATGGGTTTTTATCAAAGCCTTAGTCATCATTATATAATCACTATGGTGAATTGACTCAAACTCAATCTTACCCATATAAGGCGTGTTAAGCCATAATTCTATGGGACTTGAACCCAATCTTTATCATCATGGTGCATCAAAACTCAAATTGATGCCTTACCCTCTTGGTGCGATAGAACATGAATCTATCGTCTTACCCTCAAACATTTTTCATTATGGTGCATCCGAAGTTTTTGGTGCGATGGGACTTGAATCCACCGTCTTACCCTTAACTAACGGTAACATGACTCACCCTTTGAGTCTTTCAAAAAAATCAAAATAATATTCAAACTCATGCTACTAAAACTTTATACCTTCTTCCATTTAAGGAATTTTGTAGAGCATATTCAATCAGTAGTAGTGTATGTCTTTGGTTCCTGGATAATGTTAGTGACCGAACACTATTGTATTCTAAATCATAAAAAGATTCTAGAAAATACATACATGATTTTATGCATATTATACCTTGATTCCAGTAGTTATCATTTTTCCTTCTTGATTCTCATAACGAGATCAATCAAAACATGAGCGAAAGAAAAAACTAAAACTCAATCTCAATTGGCTAGAGTCTCATGCTGATAACGTGTTATAAAATATAAGCAATATACTACAAATAATATAGACAAAAGATATGGGGAGTAGAATGTACATATCATCTTATTCAAATGTCTTCTTGTCTCTCATGTGTGTATTAATAGTGAATGAACAACCCTATTTATAGGTTGAGAAATCATTCCAAAAGTCACCATATTAAGTATCATAATAAATAGATACATTCTTATCCAAAAAAGGTTCATAGAACCTAGGGAATACACATAGATGATAAGCATATGTTTATGGATAAACTCAATATGGACAATCCACTTAGTTCAATGAATTTATAACATAATTGAAGTTGTTAATTGTTATAGCTTGCCTTAAAGGCTCAAAAGTCAAAATAAAAAAAATATGAAATGTTCAAGTCGACTAATCCAAAATCTAACTTAAAAAATCTAATTCAATCAAAGCTTATTTGTATTGTAATTTCTTCAATAAAAAAATGATATATCCAAACTGAAATTTTCATGTCCAATTTGAATGGCACAAACACCCAACTCCCACTCCTACCTGAAATCGAATTACCTAATTGTTGTGCCGGATTGAGCTTTGAAAGTCGGGTATTTGTTATTTAGTTTTAGTTATTAAAATTGAATTTTAGAAATATCAAACCGAATATCAAATGTCATCCTTAAAATCCGGTGTCTGCCTTTTGTCTGTGGTAACAATTGTCATATCATATGTTTACTTACCATGTGTTGTATTCACTAAGCATATCATAGCTAATTGATATAACTGAATTCACCAAGAACTCAAGTTTGAAACTTTGACTATTTATTTACTTTTAGGGTGTGTTCGGTACAAAAAGAAAGTATTTTCAATTGAATAAAAAGAAAAATCATTTAAATTTTCAAATTTAAAATAATCAAATAAATTTGAATTCTTAAAGTAAGTTCCATAAAGTTTCAAAATGTGAAATATAAATTGTAGAATATTTTCAAAAAAAGTAAAATATAACATAAGAAAGTAAAAAAAAAAAAAGTACACTTGGTCAGTTGGGTGTGTTAGTTTGTTTTATCAAGTACTTGGGAGTGCAAATTCGCGCCTCTTTTAGTTATAACAGTTTTCTTCTTCCATTTAAAAGTGAAAATTCTCTCAGGTAATTTTCCCTTTTCTTCTCCAGTTGTCACTGTAAGATACAATTGAAGTTGATTTTATAGGTATATTTGGTTCAGATAACCGTCTGATCATCGATTTGGTAGCTAAATTACTCTCTTGTTGAGCAAGAAAATTGTTCATTTTGTTTTGCTACTGTGATTGTCTTGCGATGTTAAATATCCTTGTATTTATGGACTTGTAATTGATCAAGCATTTGATGTGATTCCTCTGTACTTTTTGCTGAGCGATTTTAGTCTCTGTGAAAGTTTTCCTTGTTTGATTTTAGTGTTTAAGTGGTAGGATTTTGATTCATCTTGAGCTGTATCAAATACATTTAGCTATTGATGTGAATATTTAGAAACTGAATGAGAACCACTGTAGATCAACACATTTGCATGGTGAAAAATGAGTATGCAGTTATTTTTTCTTTATTTAGTTTTCTGGGTGTGTTGGTGACTGAGGAAACTAAAGACTCTCTGTTTAAGAGTTCCTAATGTGGTTGGCTTAGACTGCTGAATTGCTAATTAGTACTGTATAATGTTTTCATGGCTCTTTTACAGTTCCTGATGATTTAGTTCTGTCCATATGGATTTTTCAGGATGTGGGAAAAGAAAAAAACACAAACCTTCACACATAGTAATTCAGCACCGGCATCACCATTCCAGCCAAAAGATGGTAAAGCTTTTAGAAATCTGCCAAGAGATCAACTAGGCGGTGTTATATTTGGGTGCAAAAATACTACAATAAGAGAGTGTCTCGAAAAGCAACTAGTAGGTCAGTTATTCGGCCCTAATATATTGTCCTTTGATAAAAAATAATAATTAGGACAATGGGTTGCTGTTACTCAATTATATACATTTTAAAATCTTTGACAGGTTTGCCTAGCGCACACTTTATATATGTGAAAAATGTAAATCCTGGTTTGCCAGTGTTCTTGTTCAACTACGACGATAAGAAGCTCCACGGAATCTTTGAGGCTGCAAGCTCTGGTCAAATGCTAATCAATCCATATGCTTGGAAAAATGATGGTGATGAAAGAACACGATTTCCTGCACAGGTTTCATATCATTGTTTTCTTTTTGGCTTTATCTGCTTATGTTGATGCACGTCGGTGTTATATTCTAGGAAGGATTTATAAATTCACAGAAGTAGAATGAAATTGTATGTTTATTAATGAGCCTCCAATGGAGTTTTTATACAGCACTAACAAAACAGATCGTGCTAACCTAATGCCTAGAAAATAGGAACAGATAAACTTACGTGACCTACACTAACTGAATAATAAACTTTACAAACTTAAAGTCTAAATTGACTGAACATGACTTATCCATATTTACCACAATGGTACGTGCTCTGTTATGCCCCCCTCAAGTTAGGTGTAAAGAGACAACACCTAACTTGGGAAGCATCCGCTGGAAGGCTGCCTTAGACAATGGTTTGGTGAGCGGATCTGCAATTTGATCAGTGGAGTGAATGTGGGAAACTCTGACCAGACCATTGCGGACCTGGTGGCGAACAAAGTGAAGATCAACCTCGAGGTGCTTCATTTTTGTATGATGGACCTGGTTTTCAGCAATGTATGTGACGCCAAGGTTATCACAAAGAGTTATTGGAGCAGCAGAGAGCGGGACATGAAGATCCTTGAGCAAGTGAGTGATCCAGTTCATTTCAGACAAGGCAGAGGCAACAACCTGATACTCAACCTCAGTGGAGGAGTGGGAGACAGTAGGTTGCTTATGAGAAGACCAGGAACTAGGAGTCGAGCTGAGAAAAACAATGTGACCAGAGATGGAGCGGCGGTCATTAGTATCACCTGCCCAATCGGCATCTGCATAGGCATAGAGATTAGTGGACTGCTGCGGAGATATATGAATACCATGGTGGGATGCTTCTTTAAGATACCGAAGGATACGTTTAACTGCCTTCCAGTGAACCACATAGGGACAGGTGTTGAACTGAGTGAGCTTGTTTACTGAATATGTGATGTCAGACCGTGTAAAAGAAAGGTACTGAAGCTTACCAAGTACACTCATATACTCTTTTCCATCAGTGTTGGGGGCTCCGTCATCTACCAGTAGTGCCACTGACGTACTCATTGGAGACTGAATTCCTTTGCAGTCGTGCATTTGAGTGTCATGTAGCACCTCCTGTATATACTTAGATTGACTGAGAAACAAACCGTTAACATCCCTGCGGCTGCGTACCTCAATGCCCAAGAGATAGTGCAGAAAGACAAGGTATTTAAGAGAATTTTTTTTGGAAAGAGAGGTAATGACTTGTTGAAGGAGTGTTTCATTGCTGCCCGTGAGTATGATGTCATCCAAATATATAAGGATATAAATAGTTACGCCCAAATTATGCAGAACAAAGAGAGAATTATCAGACTCAGACATCTTGAACCCCATCTGGATCAAAGAATCAGTAAGTGCATCATACCAGGCTTTGGGAGCTTGTAGCAGGCAGTAGATAGCCTTTTTGAGATGGCAGACATTGTCAGGATGCGCTGAATTTTCATATCCGGGTGGTTGAGTCATATACACATCTTCCTGAAGCTTCCCTTGAAGAAAAGCATTATTGACATCGATTTGATGCAATGCCCAATTGTTCTATACAGCAAGGGTGAGGACAATCCGAATTGTGGTGGGTTTAACCACTGGACTGTATGTTTTATGAAAATCAACCCAGGCCTTTGGGTGAACCTTTTTGCAACCAAACGTGCTTTGTACTTATTAATGGATCCATCAGACTTAGTTTTAATTCGAAACAACCATTCACAGGGAACGACATTCCTGGTGAGGTCTGGCGGAACCAACTCCCAAGAATGATTCTTTATCAGTGCATCAAACTCAAGCTGCATAGCATCTCTCCAATATGGGAACTTTTGTGCTTGTTTTTGAGTGACAGGTAGAATTGGTACAGTTTGGGTTATGTGGGCAGTGTAGTCAACAATTTTGCGCCGCTTGATGATGTTGTTTTGCGACCTTGTTACTGCACGATTGTGCTCTATAGGTGGAATTGGAGCTACGTTTTCAGTGGGGGGAGGCAAAGCGAGACTGCAACTGTGCACACCTCTGTGAGAGGTGAGGGATTGGGTCGGTATATGGGGTGATGAGTTGGAGCGACGCCAATAAACATGAGTAATCGGTGATGTAATGTGAGAGGACGAGCAGAGGGGTGGCTTTGAAATATGAAGTGGGATGGTAGGGAATCTACAATAGGGGAAATCTGATGGAAGTCAGGGGAGAGGGAAGTAGTGTGAAGATTACCTGGAGCAGGAGTGGTGAAATGATCTGACTGTGGTTTGTTCCTCGGTGCAACACGAAGTGATCAATCATCTTGGCGTGTATCTCGCATCAATGGAATGGTGGGGGGAAGTAGCGTGTGATCTGGAGTAGTGGTGTTGGAAGTAATATCCAGACTTGAATTGTTTTTGTTTAAATTATACTCCCAGTTTAAATATGATAACTTTTGTTTTAAGTGAGAACATAGTAGCAAAAGGGAAAATATCCTCGAAAAATTTTACATTCCGTGAGAGAAAAAAGTTTGGAGCTTGTAGGTTCAAAACACTGATGACAATAATGGGTGACCGAAGAACTGAGATAGGCACAAGGTTTGGAATACGGCTCTAATTTATGTTGAGCATATGGTCGGAGCCATGGGTAGCATAGACAGCCAAATGTAGGAAGAGATTCATAAGCGGGTGCCTCTTTGAAAAGAACTTCGAATGGGGACTTATTATCAAGAGTGGTGGTGGGCAGTCGGTTTATGAGAAAGGCAGCATGATTGCAGGCAAATGTCCAAAAATCGGAGGGTAAATTTGCTTGGTGAAGCAACGTTTTGACTGTCTCAATAAAGTGTCGATGACGTCTTTCAGCCAGGGCGACAGGAGTGTGAGAAGGAGAAACAAGGTGTTGTATGCCATTGGAATGAAGGTATGGTTCCATGGTCTGATATTCTCCGCCTCCATCAGTGTAAATTGTGAGTATTTTGTGACCAAAATGTTTTTCAAGCACGGGATGTAAGCTTTGAAAGTGTTTTTGAACCTCATGTTTGTTTTTCATTGTGTACAACCAAATGTATCTGGTGAACTGATCAACAAAGAGACAATAGTATCGCTTTTTATCAATAGAGAGAACATAGGATGGCCCCCACAGATCACTGTAAATTATTTCTAATGGAAAGCTGCTGGACAAAGTGTTGGAAGAAAATGGAAATCTGTGTACAAAAACTGAACTTGTCCTTGGAAGAATATGAAATACATGAATTACATAAAATGGAAAATAAAACTCAAGAATGGGGGTGTCCCAATCTTCGATACCACAGATGTAGGGAGGTCCAACAATGGTGAAGTTGATGTTTGGTCAAGATAGTGATGGCCATTCATAGAGTCCTGCTTTATTCGGGCGGCACAGTAGAGGTGTTCCCTTTCAATTTTCTACTGAATGCCTCTCAAAGTGAGAGTCTTTCCATTATATAGAGAGAATAAAGATTACACATCCCTAAAGATCCGTCATTCATATCCCTAAAGATCAGCTATTCTATCTCTCTAAATCTGCAATCCCTCTAAATCTGCTTTGCTATCCCTCCAAATCAGCTATTCCATCACAATATTTATTTCTTTGATTCTACAACAAATCTATATTATCATGCTAATTTATATCACTATATAATTACATTAATATATACAATTATTTAGATATCCATCATGCTAACATCCCCCCTCAAATTGATGCTGGTGGATCAAGAAGCATCAATTTGCCTACTAGAAACTAATGGCGTTGCCGTGCCATGAATTTTGTAAACGCATCAGCTATTTGAAGATCACTGGACACATGTGGAAGAGTAACGATTCCTTTATCTACAACTTCTCGTATATAATGACAATCTACTTCGATGTGTTTGGTCCTCTCATGAAAAACTGGATTAGTAGCAATCTGAATAGCACTTGTATTATCAACATGGAGAGGAGTAGGATGAGATTGAGGAAATCCAATCTTAGCAAGTAATCCACGAAGCCATACAACCTCGGAGCAAAGCAATAGACATGGATTGATATTCAACCTCTGTTGAAGATTTTGACACACGATCTTTCTTTTACTCTTCCAAGATATCAATGACTCTCCAAGAAACATTCACCAACCAGTGACTAAACGACGAGTATCGGGACATCCCGCCTAGTCAGAATCACTAAAAACATTAAGATGAATAGGAGAACCACTTGGAGAGAACAATCCATGAGTAGATGTTCCTAGAAGATACCAAATGATGCGACGAACAACCATCGAGTGGAGATGACGGGGAGCTTGCATAAATTGACTAACTTGTTGAACTGTAAAAGAGATATCAGTTCGAGTAATAGTAAGGTAATTTAGACTCCCAACTAATTGTCGAAACATAGTTGGATCAGGAAGAAGATCGTCTTCCTCACGACGATACTTCACATTCAATTCCAATGGAGTATCTACAGAGGAGGAATCTTGAATACCAGCCAAAGAAATCAGATCCTGAGTATAGTTGTGTTGGTTTAGAAACACACCTGAAGCAACATTATGAACTTCCAAGCCCAAAAAATATGTAAGAGTACCAAGATCTTTCATATGAAAAGAATCTTTAAGCTGCTGTTGGAGGCTAGTGATTAGTAAAGAATCGGTTCCTGTGATAATAATGTCATCTACATACACCAAAAGAAGAACATAACCTGTAGATGTTTTCCGAAGAAACAAAGATGAGTCATATTTGCTTTGTTCAAAAGAAAATTGTAGCAAAGTAGACCGGAACTTATCAAATAATCCATACAAATACCACTTCAACTTTCAACATCTGATATAGGCGATGTAAACAAACCATCTGAGGTTTCATATAAATATCTTCTTTGAGATCACCATGGAGAAAAGCACCTTTGACATCCATTTCATAAAGAGACCAGTTTTGTGAAGCAGCAATGGCAATAATAGTTCGCACCGTAGTCATTTTTGCTACGGGTGCAAAAGCCTCCTCATAGTCCACCCCGTACTCTTGTTTGTTACCAAGAACAACCAATCGAGCTTTGTATCGATCAAGAGTTCCATCAGAATGAAGTTTGAGTGAATACACCCATTTACATCCAATAGGGCTGACATTTGAAGGACATGAAACAATGCTCCATGTGTCATTTTCTTTAAGAGCCAAAAGTTCTTCCTCCATTGCTTTCTGCCAACATTCATGCTTGGAAGCTTGTGAATAACAAGTTGGAACAGAAATGTTGGATAAAGTAGAGGAAAAACCATACCAATTGGGAGTACGAGATACTTTGGTAGATCACCGAGTAGGCTCAAGAGGACCAGATCTTGAAAAATTCTCAAAATTCTAATTGTGGTACAGTTTCAGGCGGCGGATTAGTGTCGGGATAGGATAAAGTTGGACGACGTCGTTCATACACAAATCCAAGTTTGAACCTCTTAAAAGAAGATGATAAATCCTCAAAAGTAGGAAGAAGAGAATAAGCAGAAGATGAATCTACAATCATAGGAAATAAATACTGATTCTCAAAGAAAACAACATTTCTAGAAATACAAAATTTATGAGAACATGGATCATAGCGAATAAAACTTTTTTGTGAAGTACTATAACCCATAAAAGCACATTTAGTAGACTGTACAAAAAGTTTATTGCACTGCGAAGGAGGCAAATGCACAAAACAAACATAACCAAATGTATGAAAATCACTATAGTTAGGATTTTGGTGATAAAGGCGAAAATATGGAGACTCGAGATTTAGCACTTTAGATGGCAATCTGTTAATTAAATAGACAACAGTAGACAAAGCTCCCACCCAGTATTTAGATGGTACATAGGACTCAACCAATAAAGTACGAGTGACATCTAAAAGATAGTGATTTTTACCTTCAGCAACTCCATTTTGTTGTGGTGTATATGGGCAAGAGCGTTGTGAGACAATTCCTTTGTCAAGTAAGATTTTTTTGAATTCATAAGACATATATTCTCCACCAGAATCAGATCTTAATAATTTGATGCATGTAGAAAATTGAGTCTCAATGTAAGCCAAAAATGTCTTGAACATGGAAAATACCTCAAATTTGGATCGAAGAAAATACACCCACGTAAACCGACTATAACCATCTATGAATGTCACAAAGTATTTGAAATGAGCATGAGTAATAATTGGTGAAATTCCCCAAACATCACTATGAATGACATCAAAACACTTTGTAGCACGACTACCAAAATTAGGAAAAGGAAGAGTTTTACTTTTGCCTAATTTACAAGTAAAACAGTCAATGGAAGCAACTGAAAATTGATTTTTATTTTCCAATAAACCAGAATTTGATAAATGAGACAACACAACAGAATTTTGATGTCCTAGACGCTTATGCCAAACCTCAGTCTTACTAGCAGTAGAAGTACAATCAAAAGATAGAACAAGAGGAATGGAAAAGTGTCTAGGAAACAATCGTCCAACTTTAGGCCCCTTCGCGATTATCGTCCCCTACACCTGATCTTGTACAAGACAACCATTACGAGAAAAATTCACATCACAATTGTTATCTACCGATTGTCCAACTGAAATAAGACCTGTTGAGAGCTTTGGTGAAACAAAAACATTCTTGAAAATTGGAGTAATGTCCCCAACCTTTAATGGGTAAATTACTACCATTGGCAATCTGTATTTGTGATGGACCTTGATAGTTATGAACATTTTTTAGGATACTCGTTGAGTTGGTCATATGATTGGAAGCACCTGGATCAACAATCTAAAAATTAGATGTAACATCATTACCTTGTAATCCCAATGCTAAAATGGCTGACACGATCATTTGTTGTACAATTTCAAAAGTAAGAACTTGTCCTGAAGATGAGTTATCAATAGTGGAACTATTTATCTCAACTTGAAAAACATTGACCCTAGGATTTTGAGGGCGCGTGGGACACTCTTTGATAATGTGTCCTTGTTGTTTACAATAATTACAGAACTTCTTGCTACCATTGCTAGCAATATGACCATATTCCTTGCAATTATAGCATTGAGTTCTAGTCATATCCCTGCCCTTTCCTTTACCTTGAGCAGCAAATGCAACAGTGACATCATTTTTGTGAGAAATATAGGAAAATAATATTATTGAATTGTTGTTGTGTCTACATTGTTACATTGAGACCCTATTTATAGACACTAGAATACAATCCTTTCCAAGCATGATACTATTTACTATTCCTATTTCTATTTGTATTCCTATTTCTATTCTAAATAGGATTGTATAAACTTAGTCCTATTCTAATAGGATTGTATAAACCTATTCCTATTCTAATAGGATTGTATAAACCTATTCCTATTCTAATAGGATTGTATAAACCTATTCCTATTCTAATAGGATTGTATAAACCTATTCCTATTCTAATAGGATTGTATAAACCTATTCCTATTCTAATAGGATTGTATAAACCTATTCATGTTCTAACACTCCCCCTCAAGCTAGTGCATAATTTCCATGTACCTAGCTTGTTACAAATGTAATTAATATGAGGATCGATAAGGGGTTTGGTAAGATATCTACAAGTTGATCAGTCGATTTCACAAAATTGACAGTCAATCTCATTGTGCTTGTCTTCTCATTAAATACTGGATTTGATGCATAATATCAGTCAATCTCAATATGCTTAATCTTCTCATGAAATACTGGATTTGATACATAATGTCGATAAAACACAGAGTGATAAAATTACAATGTTGAACTTCCCAAACTAAACTTACAAAGACTGTTTCAGACCATAGACTGACTTACACAATCGACATACAAGGCTACTAAACTCCCTCCGAGCAAAAAAGTGCTCAAAATCTAGTATAAAGTATATGGATCATATTGGAATCAATAGATGAGTCAATATTCAACAAGAAAGTCACCGAAATATTGGTCGGAACATGCTCATACGTCAGAGTATTAGATTTGATGGCTGAAAGTGGTCACAATCTAAGAAATAAAATTATATGGGTAGGGTCGGAATGATGGCACGACCCAACTAGAAAATAGAAATCATATAGAAAAGGTCGAATTGATGGCACAACCCTATTTAAAAAGAGGAATAATATGTGTAGGGTCGGAATGATGGCACAACCCTACACAAATCAGATTTGAGGAGTCACCGAAAAGACGAATGGAACTATGCAAATCAAATCTGAGGAGTCACCGAAAAGACACACAGTACTATGCAACTTAGATATGAGAAAGTAATTCGGAAAAATCCACAGTACTACACAAATTAAATATGAGAAGTAGTCCGAAGAGATGCACGGTGCTACACAAATAAAATATGCAAAAAAGGTAGTCACCGGAAGGATGGCACAATGCTACACAAATTAAATATGAAAAAAGTAGTCACCAGAATGATGGCATGGTGCTACATAAATTAAATATGAAAAAGTAGTCACCAGAATGATGGCACGGTGCTACACAAATTAAATATGAAAAAGTAGTCACCGGAATGATGTCACGGTGCTACACAAATTAGATCTAAGAAAGTAGTCACCGAAATGATAGCACGGTGCTACACAAATTAGATATGAGAAAATAGTCACCGGAAAGATGCACGGTGACCCAACCTTTGCTAACATAATCGTTGGTTGGACGGGCGACATATATGGATAATAGTCGCTCGCCGATAGCGGAAGCTCTTTGATTGTTTACCAAGATCGTAGAGGCTCTGATACCATGTGAGAAATATAGGAAAAAATATTATCGAATTGTTGTTGTGTCTACATTATTACATTGAGACCCTATTTATAAACACTAGAATACAATACTTTCCAAGTAGGATACTATTTACTATTCCTATTTCTATTTGTATTCCTATTCCTATTCTAAATAGGATTGTATAAACTTATTCCTATTCTAATAGAATTGTATAAACCTATTCCTATTCTAATAGGATTGTATAAACCCATTCATGTTCTAACAATTTTCTTTCTTGAAAGCATTTTGTGTGACAAGACGTTGCTCTTCACGAAGTAATTCCCTAAAGCAAACATCCAAAGAGGGAGACGGGTCACGATTCACCAAGTTAGAGCGAACACTCTCAAAGTCGGAGTGTAATTTCATCAAAAATTGGTCTCGCTTGCTTTGCTCATGAACTGCCTGGATCACAAATAGAGATTCAGTAGGTATTTTGGCATAGACAATATCTGTAAATTCAGCCCATAAGTTCTGAAATCCAGAAATATAATCCTGAACAGAAAGACCTCCTTGAGGGTAATTAGAAATTTCATACTCTAACTGAAAGCATCTTGCGCTATTATCTTGGTTGTAAACCTTTTGTAAGTAATCCCACATGGCCTTAGTTGTTTTGCACGTCCTAATATTAAGAACAATAAGAGGGTCAATTGACCCTAGAATCCATGTCATCACCTGAGCATCTTTAATCTTCCATTCACCTAACTTTGTTGTATCAGTAGGAGCAGGATCGCTTCCATCTATATGACCCCATAGTTCTTTGCCGATGACAAATAACTGAAACTGAAACTCTCAAGAAAAATAATATTTTTTTCCAGTGAAACGAACACTGAAGGATTCAAAGTGATGTGAATTCATGTTGTTGAATAGCTATGAAAACTACAAAGATTCAAGAAAGCAACTAGAATGACCAAGAATAAAAGTCCTAGGTAGTAGGACTGATTGTCGACAAACAGTCAACAAAAAACCAAGATTTTCAAAAAAAATTTAGAAGCAACCACAAATGACTCTATGAAACAAGACAGCCAAGAGAAGGCTCTAATACCATGTCAATTTTCTGTTGAATGCCTCTCAAAGTGAGAGAGTCTTTCCATTATATAGAGAGAATAAAGATTACATATCTCTAAAGATCCGTCATTCATATCCCAAAAGATCAGCTATTCTATCTCTACAAATCTGCAATCCCTCTAAATCTGCTTTGCTATCCCTCCAAATAAGCTATTCTATCACAATATTTATTCCTTTGATTCTACAACAAATCTATATGATCATGCTAATTTATATCACTATATAATTACATTAATATATACAATTATTTAGATGTCCATCATGCTAACATTCTCGTACTCAGATTCTTCACAAGATATTTTAAAGGAAAAAATTCTATTGAGGTTAGATTATCTTTGCAAAACTGATGTACTGAAACAAGTTTGCATTTGATAGTAGGAGCACACAAAATATTAGAGAGTTTGAAAGCAGTATTTGAAGCATTTAAATGAGTGGTACCATTTTGAGTAATTGGAATCACATTACCGTTACCCATTGTCATTTCCTCGATCCCTTTGAAGTCCTGAACATTGTGGAGAGAGTTGGTATCATAGGTAATATGGTGAGACGCACCTGAATTGAGAATCCAGGGGTCATTTGGCGTTGTTTGTGCAACAAAAATTTCCTTTTGCTTCAAAGTGGTTATGTGACCGGGAGTGGCAAACACTTGCCGTATGTCCAAATTTGTCACAAAGTTGACAATGGACTCGTGAAGATTGGTGTGGGAAGTTGCGCCACTGAGAATTATCCACGGGATGCTGGGAAGTGTTGCTTTGAGAGGGCTGCCTATTTTGGGGACGCCAATTATTATTGTTGGGTGGGTGTCGATTATGGCGTGGGGCTGATGGAGGATTGGTCACACGTTGAGCAACAGCTGCAGTGACCTGGGTGGTAGACCTCTTGAGATCCTCATGTTTGATGAATAGTTCATGATCCAGAAGCTTATCAAAGAGTTCCTCACACCTTGTTGGAGAGTCCCGTGCTCGTATGGCCGCTGAGATCTCACGGAACTCTGGCCCAAGGCCACTCTATATTTTCACCACGAGTTCTTTGTTATTGACGGGTGAACCTGCTGTGGCGAGTTCATCGGAGAGAGTGAATCTCTCGCACATATTCAGCAATTGATTTGTGGTCTTTGCTGACTTGATTGAGATGGTGATGAAGGCTGAAGATGCGGGTTTGCGATTTGTTCGCAAAGGAAGTGTGAAGTTGATCCCACACAGCTTTGGAGGTGAGCGCAGAAGCTACAGTGGATGCAATTGTGGCATCAACAGAAGCCATGAGAGCATTTTGGATCAGTTTATCCTGACGAAACCAATCCTCTCGGGGTTGGCAGTCTCAAGGCCATTAGTGGTGACTGTTTCAGGAGGGGACAATTTAGTGCCGTCAAGATGACCATAGAGGTCATGGCCATGAAGCAGCATGGCAATCTGGGCCTTCCAGATGGAAAAATTGTGGCTGCCAGACAATTTAATGGGCAGCTGTGAGGAGGGGTTGAATTGAATCAGATGTTTGAGGACTGGAGCTGTGTCGGCAGTAACCACAGAGGTGGAAGGGGCCATTTGTGTGCAGAAATTGTTTTATTGGTTCTTGGATGGCGTACACGTTAGAGTATATTGGCGCTGATATAATATAAATTCACAGAAGTAGAATGAAATTGTATGTTTATTAATGAGCCTACAATGGAGTTTTTATACAGCACTAACAAAACAGATCGTGCTAACCTAACTCCTAGAGAATAGGAACAGATAAACTTACATGACCTACACTAACTGAATAATAAACTTTACAAACTTAAAGCCTAAATTGACTGAACATGACTTATCCATAATTACCACAATGGTACGTGCTCTGTTAGGATTATTCTACTGAAACTTCACTTTTTCTTTTGAAGGTTCAGATACGTGTCCGTCTGCATTGTGTACCACTGCAAGAAGATATGTTTAGACAAATAATTAAGGATAACTATTTTAAGCAGAATCATTTCTGGTTTGAGCTAGATCATACTCAATCTAGTAAATTGATCTCGCAACTCTCATCTCTTGCATATGCTCCGAGTAGCACACCACATTATCCAGAACTCTGGAGAAGTCTAATCCAAAGCTCACCTGCAAATAACAAGAGAGCAGAAAATAGATCTTCTGAACCACAAAAATTGATAAATAAGCCATCCAGTTCCATTGATTCTCAAGCTGCATTGGATGAGAAGAGTTTTATATACATGAAACTTAAAGAAATAGCTCTTGATCGTGAATGGCCAGCGCTCTCCAGAAACGGGCATGCAGAGGAAAACACCAATGAAGGGATAAGTTATAATGATGCAAGGATTGATCAAGCAGGTTTTATGGAACCACAGCTTCCTGGAGAAGAGAAGAATGAAGAAGGCAATTGTGACTTGGCTGGTTATCCTCCTTTTGTAGCTCAGGTTCTTCATCTTCTTGTAATATGTGCCAATTCTCATTAACCATGATAGCATTTCTGCTCTAGATGTTCTTATATGACTTCAATATCTCTGTTGTTGCAGCTGCTGAAAGAAGTGAAAGAACTGAATGCTTTTAAGGAACAGCACTCCCAAAAAATGACTGGCCTGGAGAAGAAGCTGGTAAACCTTATATCTGTATAATGTCGGTCTTATGGTGACATATCTATTCTATGCTAAAACATTGGAAGAGTGACAATTTTTTTAAAAATTTCCTCATCTTTATATTTACGTTGGGAGGGGGACTGGGGATGGTAGAAGGAGTGCGTTGGAATAAGATCTCCAAACAAAGTAGGATCTTTTAGTACTAAGATATCAATAGGTGATAAAAAGGAATTTTGTAGCAAAATTAGGACTATCAGATCTTATTAGTAGGTAGTCATCGAACAAGATAAAAAAATTCAGAAAGGAGTTTGTGATTCTGCTTCTTCTTTTAAAGTAGATGAAATCATGATAATAAGCCATAGAATTTGGTGACTTCAAGATTCAGGATGATATACCAAAGAAATGCCAGTATGATTTCTAAAAGAGGAAATAATAAGATTATTATCATATAATTTCAGATATGTAACTTGACAGGGAAAAGTATTATTGAACATTAGTTGCTATTTACTGTACAAAGAGTTAATAAACGAACAAATAGAAATTGAACATTTATAGGAGAGTTATCTGCTTTATCCAAGGGAGAGGGCTGATCTGTGTGGAGGTGGCTTTTCTGAACATTCAATATACATCTCATATTGGGTTCCATGTTTAAAAGACTCTTATTGGTGTTGGGGAAATGGAATGCTGCCCAGAAGTCTGTGCAATCTGTTCACAAGAGTGATTATTCATTTTATTTTCGGAGACTCTTCAGGGTTGGGTATAAGTTTGCTTATGCAATATTGTTTCTTATTGTTTAGGGGAATATCTCTTTAATCAATATCGTACTTGGTAGAAGTCTCTGCATCCTATACAGACCTTTCCATGTTTAGGACACTCTTATTGTTGTTTGGGTGGAATCAGAAAATGTCCCTTGAGAAGTTCTACAAATCCAATTGCACAACCTATTGAAAATGACCAAAAGGGAAACACCTTAGGTTCTTGATTCATAAGGCTTTATCAAATTGAAAAATAGATGTATGTATCAGTGATAATTGATGATTGTATTCTTACGCCGATTTCAATAATTATCCAATTTGATGCTTCATATTGTGTCTGTTCTCTTTCTAAATGATTTACTGGTTTTTGTTTTCTCCATACCTACCTGAATACATGATGTGTCTGCAGAAGTGAAAATCTGATGTTTTCCCCCATTGTTATTTCCTTGTCTTCACATGGAATTCAGGCTAATGCACAAGAAGAAATCAAACTGCTAAAAGGTAGATGTTTGATGTTGGAGTCCACAAATCCCTCTCGTACACACGATAGTGAAAATGTGGTAGAGTCAGACGATATAGTCTGTGATGAGTCAATCATCCTAGCTGGAGGATTTGATGGTAATAACTGGCTATCGGCCTTGGACTTGTACTCACCGTTGACTGATATTTTTAAGCCACTTAGACCAATGAGTTCATTTTGGTCATATTTTGCAATTGCAAATCTGAGTAGGGAAGTCTATGTATTTGGTGGAAAATTCAAGAAGTTGTGGGACAACACAGGTAATGCCAGTAGTCCCTCCCTTCACATACCCTCCTCCCCCTTTCTCTTAAGTTGCTGAAACTGATGCCACTCTATTCTTGTGAAGTTGAATCATATAACCCAGCCAATGATATGTGGACTGTGCATTCTAATTTGAAAAAGAGAAACAGTAACTTATCTGGAGCTACTCTGAAGGACAAGATAATCTGGAGCTACTTTGAAGGACAAGATATTTGCAATGGGTGGTGGAAATGGGACTGAATACTTTGCAGAAGTTGAAATGTATGATCCTCAAGTAGGTCAATGGATTCCTTCACGATCCATGTGGCAGAAGGTTAATTCTCTTCCTTGCTTACATTTCGATAGTGATATTTTGAAGAAGGCTCATGTGCATTACCCTTGGATGTTGTTCTCATCCTCTTAGTTTCGGTAGTAAGTTTTTATGGGGTCGTTTATCTTCATGTTTTCCATGGATTTTCTGTTGTCTCTTCTTTCAGTTTAATCCCTTAGTAGCAGTCAGGTAGTATGAAGAAATACACAAGGGAGAAGACCTTAAAGCGTAGGGGGAAATAATTAGTTAGAATTGCAAAATGAAATGATGTATTGTTTAGCCATATTTTACTACAGTGGCTGAGTGAATTCATCTCATTACTAGCAAACAAAGGCAATATTTGTCTCTTTCTTGTCCTTGCCTACAGTCCAGTCTTCAATTTAGTTCTATTCTTTAGACTTACTTGTTCAAAGTGCAAATATAATCTCCTCTGACTTGATTGTCTACCATTCATGCAGCGACTTTCTCTTGCAGCAACAGAACTCAATGGTGCATTATATGCTGTTGGTGGATTTGATGGAGACAAATATTTGGCGTAAGTTATTTCTGAATTTCTGTTTTCTTATTTCTTTATAATGTGTGCCCCAAAAAAGCTTGACATTTGGGCTTCATTACCTGAGAAATGAGAGTTGCTTGTAGTTTTCCAAACCGCAGTCCTTTTTAGTGCTAAAGTTGTTCTGATAGAAATCTGCAACTTCTTTTATTTCATTGAATCGGAAGATTATCTTCACATGTGAAAGTAGTTGAGTCTTGTTTTTAAGTTTTCTTCTGTGTTCTCCTGTAGCATCTTTCTTATTAGCTATCACCTCAGGACTGCTGAAAGGTTTGACCCCAGAGAACATGCTTGGACAAAAATTGAGAGTATGAGCACAAAAAGAGCATATCATGCGTTGGTTCCTTTGGGGGGGAAGTTGTATGTTGACCTCTTCTCGCTTCTTTGCATTCTATATATTTGCACTTTTTTCTTAATGTCTAAAGAATCACTTGGGGGGAGGGGGATGGTCCATGACCTGTCCCATTTTTCTTAATGTTATTCACTTTTAGCTTCATGGTTGCTCTTTAGATATGCACTTGGTGGTTCTGATGGGTCTCAAATGATGCCAAGCGTTGAGATATATGATCCTCGTCGGGGAACATGGATGATTGGGGAACCAATGAACTACTCAAGGGGTTATGTAACTGCTGCTGCTCTAAAGGAGTCCATTTATGTCATTGGAGGGGCTCAATCTGATAATGAAGTACTAGACACGGTACATAATATTATTTATTTCATTGTCTTGCTATGCGTAGATTCCATTACCTATGTGGTTCCATTAATCAATACTAATCTTTGTGATTGCAGATTGAACGTTACAAGGAAGGCACAGGTTGGGAAATAACCAACTTGAGCGGAGTCGGGAAAAGGTGCTTGTCCTCTGCTATAGTTTTGGAGGAAGATTGAAATCTGCATTCTTAAGTACTCAAGCTCTCTTCTTATGGGCATCCTTTGTTCAATATTTATTGTTTTGCCATAATGAATAGACTTAATGCTTGAAAGCATCTTAAACATTCCGTGATTTTTTCCTCCGTATGAGAAAACAGAAAATGGCCAAACTTATAGCCAATGTATGGTTATAGCTTTGTAGTAGTATGACTGTATTACAGACAGTTCTCTGCAGCTTCTTTCTAAGGCAAAACTTGTTCACAATACTTTATTGTTTTTTCATCATTAAACTTGCTGCCTATCATAAAATCAGGGTAAAGCATCGAGCTTTAGGAGGGTTTTGATGATCATTTCTATCTGCTTTTAATCACAGAACATCAAACGTGAAATGATGAAAGAGTTGGGAACCAGGGGTTGTGTTATGTGTGGATAAATGTATCATTATATCAATGCTGATTTGAGAAACTCGGAGTTTGCATGAGCCATTGTGGTTTAATGCAGTTCGGTAGTGTAATGCAGTTCGATTGAAGATACATCATAGAACTTGATACATATAAATGATACATTCGGTATTGTTTATGTATCAAGTACATTTATATTGAACATGATAAACACTAATAAAAGATTCAACAAAATTAGGGTTCTGTATCAATACTGTAAATATGAACATAACACATTGCATAACAACGAAAGCTACCGTAGCAGTGATGTATCAGATCTGTGATAACACTCACAAAGGCTAATTTAATGTATCATAGAGTTGAAACGAAGACATTATACATAAATTTATGAATCAAAATTAACTAGATACATTAAAAATATGAGCATTGGGTAGAGAAGGGTGTTGAAACGAAGGCATTATACATTAAATTATGAATTAAAATCAATTAGATACATTGAAAATATAAACCTTGGTAGAGAAGATTGTTTAGTAACATGTTCTACTTTCCCCCTTTTTTTTGGAATCTTTCTCAATGGGTAATTTAGAACTTGCAATGCATCTTTCATCGATTTCGAATCATAAACACGAAGGACGAGATCTTCCGTTTGTGAAACTAATTGGGTAAGACCAATATTAAACGATGGACCAGAACCCATATGTATCAGAAAAAAGATAAACAACAAAAAATTGAAAAAAATCAATAATCTGATCTGTTGAAAGCAAAAAAAAAGTGATGAAGAAATCTTTCTATACTTTCTCCTTTGCTCTCTATCAATCAACTCCCGTAGCTTTTTTTTTTCACTTTCTACAATGGCGTCTGTAACATCCGACAATTTAAAATGAATATGGAGAAGCTTGAATTTGGAAATAGTCATTTTTTTTGAAAAATTTAAAATCTGGAAATTTGGCAGTCCAGAATCTGGAAATTTGGCTAAGTTCAAAAATCTGGAAATTTGGCCATGTGTGGAAATCAGTGAGTTTTTGGCCAACTTTGAGCAGTCTTAACTCCTAGCTCAGGATGATTTAGGAGTAGTTCCAATTATGGTTGTGAAGCTTGTGGAACGATCTTTCCAACGCCACCGAGTTTGCTCGATTCCGAGTTCGTATGAGCGAGTTATGCCCTTTGAAAGTTGGGGCAGTTGGCAGGGAGTCCGTCCGGAAATTTAAGGGCATTTTGGTCTTTTCACAAATCATTTCTTTTGAGGTTATATTGTGTGTTAGGCTGATTTTGGATCATTTTATCCCATTTTAAAAGAGAGAAAGTTAGGGTTCTTGAGAGTGAAGAAGAGAAGAAGAAGAGGAGAAGAAGAGGAGGAAGAGAAGATCAAGCAAGGAGTTTCCGTCAA
>NW_006239368.1:180024-180856 GCF_000226075.1 Solanum tuberosum
TTTTTTTAAAGAGTAAAGAGCTAGGGCTTGGGAGAGAAGAGAGAAAGAAGAGAAGGAAGAGGAGAAAGAGAAGAGCAATCAAGGAGATCATCGTGGATTTTTCGTCGGGGGTGATCCCTATCAAGGTATGTGAGTCTCTAGTGTGGGTTGATCCTTTCCCCCCACAAACCAAGCTCATTTTTTATGATTTGAGAAGAGATTGGTTTTGTTGTTGAAGTTGTTAGTTGTTGTTGATGTTGTTAGTTGTGTTGTGGAAGTTATTGTTGGTTGTGGGACATGATTGGGTTGTGTATTTGAGTTGAAATCTATTGTATATTGAGGGATTTTATGATCCTTAGTGCTGGTTGGTTCATACCCCCACACACCAACTCGTTTTTAATTCCAAGAAAAGATTTATTTTGATTGTTGAAGTTGTTGGTTGTGTTGTTGAAGTTCTTGCTGATTTGGGACAGAATTTAGTTGTGTTTTTGAGTGGAATCCACTGTATGTTCAGGGGTTTATGACCCCAAGTGTTTGGGAAAAGAACCTTTGAAGTTAAGAGGGTTAGAGTTGGCATCATGAAGGAGAAAAGGAAGGCTACTTTCAGAGAAACAAGTTTGCGTTACAGCTGGGTTCCCTCTGTGAACAGAATCTGATCTGTTTTCAAAATTTAATTTCGAAATTTTTCTTAAGTCTAGCTGTCCTAAATTATTCCTAATCATCATGGGGTCCTTCCAAACACAAATCATTACCCTTGAATTCATAATCCAAGTCAAGTGAAGTTAGTTTCCAATTCAAGTGAAGTTAGTTTCCAAGTCAAGTGAAGTCAAGCTTAGAAGTAAGTAAGTCAAAG
>NW_006239368.1:181861-184109 GCF_000226075.1 Solanum tuberosum
TGTCCCAACATCCATCTCAGTATTTTAGAGGCTTCGCAGACAGACAGTCAGTCAGTTAGTTTTGAGTCTCTCATCTATGTATATATGTAATTATTCTATTTTGAGATTCGAGTTGCCTTTGTGGCCAGACTTTATAAGTTAAGTTGTTTTCTAACCTTGCATTAGCATTGAGTTATTCTGTTGGGTTAGGTTTCCGCTGAGTTAAGAAAGCCAGGCCAAGGGTTCGCTTGGGGCCAGAAATGGTATCCGGGTGCCGGTCCCGTCCAGGGTGTAGGCTCGGGGCGTGACAGCGTCACCCATGGATCTAGACCCAAAGCCCTTACCAGAGTCATCAACAACTCGACTTTTATTCCCTTAATTTTTGAGGGTTTTTCCACAGTCATTTGTTCTTCCTTTTCCTTAGTTATATGTCGTTGCATTCTTTGCATTTAAGAGTTCAAGATACATTTTTTCGTATCTACTTCTTGTGTTTATCATTCACTATATGCAATTAAGTTGTAACTTTCCGTCGCCGAATGACAACAATCGATTCACCTCTTCTCTTCTGTTCCTTTTGCTTCGTGTTGTTCGATAATGCTTTCTGAAGATCGCCCATACATACATATATATATATATATCAGAAATTTATAGATGAAAAAGCAAAAAAAATAACAATTAAAAAATTGATAATTGATGAAGTAGAAAGAAAAAAAAATAGATGAAGAAGAACTACCTCTTCAATAACTTGCAATTGATGAACTCGAAAAGAAAAAAGAAAAGATTTGAAATTCAAAAATGGAGTGATGGAGATAGTTGGTGATACCATGGAGTGATTTTAGGCCTAAAAAAGAGGGAAAAAATTGTGAGGGTGATTGTTTAGAGTGATATTTCTGGAAAAGTGAGAGAAATTGAAGAAAAAAAGGACTTTTGTAATTTTTTGAAATTGTAGGAAATAATAGAAAATAAGGTAAAAAACGATGTGAGATAATTTTTTTCCAATATTTATTCACATAATATCATGGACCGGGAGCCAAATTTTATCAATTATGAATTAGGCTAGAAATGTTGAGACTTCCATTAGTTGAAAAGACATCGTCGATCGATCATCAACATCTTTCCATTGATAGATAAGAGGATCGCCCGGGAAAATAGTTTTTCATTTTACACATTAAAAAATAAGATAAATTTCACATAAAATACAATCTTACCTTTCACATTAGGATTTATAACATTTTAATTTGGTCCCTCAATTATCAGTAAATTTTGGTTTTAGTCTTTATAGTATTTCACTAAGAACACTTAGCCTTCAATGTATAATTGAATTGTGCACATTCAATCCCTTTTACTTGTGAATATTCACAAATATACTATTATTAATTATTCCACCACTTAATTACTCATGTATTATGTCAAGTTTATATGGTTACACCATATTTAGCGATAATATAGTCCATATATAGTCAAATATAACATGTTTTCTACCTAGAGGAACCAATTAATAACACACATAAAAATTGATTGAAGAATAAATAAGTTGAGTTATATATCACAAGGACCAAAAGAAGAACTTACCAACTACGTCGGGATAAAGAGTGTTATTATCCCCTCACATTCTGTAGGTTTGGATGGTATATTTAAAAGAAAAATATTTATTCACATTTTGTCATGGGCCGGGAGCCGAATTTTATTGATAAATGAAATAGGTTAGAAATGTTGAAACTTCTGTCAAAGATGTTCTGCTAAAAAGTTCGTCGTTAATCACCAACATTTTTTTTATTGATAGATCAAAGAGTCGCTTGGACAAATTCTTAAAGATTAGATTATTACTTGCTTTCATTTAAAAAAAAAATAGGGAAAAGGGTCTGAAAAATACTCCAACTTTGGCTGAAATTGTTGTTACGATACCAAACTTTATGGAGGACCTTTTATCCCCCTGCACTATTTAATAGTGTATTTTAAAGGTATATATATGCCCACGTGGACATCATAAATATTGCATAATTATAAATAGTAACGTGTCCACGTAGCACATATATACCTTTAAAATACACTATTAAATAGTGCAAGGGGTAAAAGGTCATTTCCAAAGTTTGGTATCGTTACAACAATTCCGGTCAAAATTCGGATATATTTCAAACTTTTTTCCCAAAAAAATATGCATCAACCTATATCAAATCATCATGATTAAATCTAAAGTAAACTGTTCCAATTTAGGCACTAAGGGTGTGTTTGGTATGAAGGAAAATGTTTTCCATGGAAAATGTTTTCC
>NW_006239368.1:184776-189743 GCF_000226075.1 Solanum tuberosum
GTTGATAGAGGGGGGTGGGAGGGGGCGAGGGTAGTGAGTGGGGAGTAAAAAATTAAAAATTGAAATTTAAAATATCTTTTAAAAATAATTTTTAATATTTTTTTGGGAGGGGGTGGGTAAAAAAAATTGAATTTAAAAACAAGCTTTAAATTTATCTTTTTTGGGGGGGTTGGTTGGGGGGCTGGTTTGAGGGTAGGAACAAAATAAATTGATTTTTTCAACAAAAAAGTAATTGTAGTTTGAAGTTGGAAGAGAGTTTTGGAAAATGTTTTCCTTAAGTTTTGAAGGGAAGTCATTTTCCTTAAATTTGAGGAAAATGAGTTGATTTGGAAAACATTTAACCCAACCAAACATGAGAAAATTGGAAAACATTTTCCGGAAAATGTTTTCCTTCATACCAAACACACCCTAAATGTAAACGAAGTATTTTGTTAAATTATCAATTTGTGGTAGAGCTCCTAGTTAACAAACTTACATTTCATAAATTTAACATAAAATACAATGCTTACCTCTCATATTAGGGTTAATAGCATTTTTTATCCTTCAATTATTAGTAAATTTTGATTTTAATCCCTCTAGTATTTCACCTTCACTGTATAATTGAATTGTGCGCTTTTGATCCTTTTACTTATAAATATTCATAAATATATTATTATTATTATTATTATAATTAATTGTTCTATCACTTAATTATTTATGTATTCTATCAGGTTTATATGATTACACCTTATTTAACAATAATATTGTCCATATATAGTTAAATATACCATGTTCTCTACATAAATAAAGGAACCAATGACACACATTTAAATTAATTGAAGAATAAATATATTGGGTCATATATCACAATTAGGACCAAAAGGAGAATTTACCAATTACTTCGGGATCAAAAGTGTTATAATCCCCTCACATTAGGTAGGTTTGGATGGTTTATTTAAAAGTAAAATATTTATCTACATTTTATCTTGGACCGTCAATCTAATTTTATCAGTATATGAATTAGGTTAGAAGTGCTGAAACTTCCGTCAAGAAATGTCTGCTGAAAAATCCGCTGCCAATCGTCAACATCTTTCCATGAATAGATCAGAGGATCCTCGAAAAAATCCAATAAGGTTAGATTGCTATTTACTTTTATAGAGAAATACATCAAGTTATATCAATTTATCATGATTAAATCTAAGTAAATTGTTCCAATGTAGGCACAAAATGTAAATGTAGTTTTGTTAGATTGTCAATTTATGGTAGTGCTCCTAGTTAATAAACTTACATTTCATAGATTTAGGGAAAGAAGATTATATATCATTTGTAAAACTAGTGGTTAAGAACAAATAAAATTGATAAATGAGTCTTTAAAAATTTATAAATATAGAAATTCTATCTTCACCAATTTCATAAATAATTGAAAAATCGGAAAAAAAGTCAAAATGGTCCTTTTTATATATCGGATCAAATTTACCTTTAACATTATTTTTATGCTTAAAATTGTTCCTTTGTTAACGATACATTTATATGAGATTTAATTAAATTTTATTTTTTATTTTTTTTAATTATATATATGACCTTTATTTGTTGGTTGCATAGACTCGACCCATCCATGACCAAGGGTGACTAAATCACCTAAAATTAGGGGTGGACATGGTTTTAGTCAACTTGAAATTCAAACTTTTTAGTTATTTGATTTGAATTTTTGGATTATGGATTGAACTTGAATTTTTACTTTCAAAAAATTTAAGAATTTTGGATTGAATATGAGATTTAGTATTACAATTTTTTGATATCTGAAAATCCAAAATACTTATGTCTTATATTAAGCCATATACATATGATATGTGTCCAATATTAATAAGTTCAATTTCCAATTATCCAATAGATCAGTTCTCTAGACCCAACTATTATATTATTAAGTTTAATATGAAATTACACGATGGGTAATATAATGTTCTCAGTCTTTGTTAATGGTAGATATTGTATATTCTAAGGAGCAAAATATTTGATGAATTTGTTATAAAATATAAGCAATATACTACAAGTAATATAGACAAAAGATATGGAGAGTAGAATGTAGAGATCATCTTATTCAAATGTCTTCATGTCTCTCATGTGTGTATTTTACAATGGTGAATGAACAACCCTATTTATAGGTTTAGAAATCATTCCAAAAGTCACCATATTAAGTATCATAATAAATAGATACATTCTTATCCAAAAAGGTTCATAGAACCTAGGGAATACACATAGATGATAAGTATAAGTTTATGGATAAACTCAATGGACAATCCACTTAGTTCAATGAAATTATAACACTCTCCATTGGATGTCCATAGATAATGTGCCTCGTTAAAATCTTACTAGGAAAAACCTAGTGGGAAAAAGCCCAATGAAGGAAAAAGAGTACACACATATCATAATACGCTTTGAGTGTTGCATCATTAAAAACCTTACCAGAAAAACCCAATTGGGACAAAACCATGGTTAAGGAAAAACCCAATTGGGACAAAACCATGGTTAAGGAAAAACCCAATTGGGACAAAACCATGGTTAAGGAAAAACCCAATTGGGACAAAACCATGGTTAAGGAAAAACCCAATTGGGACAAAACCATGGTTAAGGAAAAACCCAATTGGGACAAAACCATGGTTAAGGAAAAACCCAATTGGGACAAAACCATGGTTAAGGAAAAACCCAATTGGGACAAAACCATGGTTAAGGAAAACCATGATGATAAGAATTACCTTCACTTTTTGAAGGCCTATTTGGAGAACCCACAATGTTCTTCCTTTCATAATTACCGCAATGATGACTATTATAATTTTGTCCATTCACTCCCTTATTCATACATTCAATCACTTGTCATATTTCAAACTTATTATTCACTGCTACCATATTCATGTAATAGAATGGAGAAATTGGGCGGATTTCAAATTTATCAGGTACTGCTACCACATTCACTTCAGGGAATGGAGCAAATTCAATGGGACAAATTTCATGGCTTTTCATCAAAGCCTTAGTCATCATTATATCATCACTATGGTGCATTGACTCACACTCAATCTTACCCATATAAGGCGTGTTAGGACATAATTCTACGAGACTTGAACCCAATCCTTATCATCATGGTGCATCAAAACTCAAATTGATGTCTTACCCTCTTGGTGCGATAGAACATGAATCTACCATCTTATCCTCAAACATTTTTCATTATGGTGCATCCGGACTTTAACATGATGTCTTACCCTTTTGGTGCGATGGGACTTGAATCCACCGTCTTACCCTTAACTAACAATATAATAGATTGAAGTACAACATGACTCACCCTTTGAGTCTTTAAAAATAATCAAAATAATATTCAAACTCATGCTACTAAAACTTTATACCTTCTTTCATTTAAGGAATTTTGTAGAGCATGTCATATTCAACCACAAGTAGTATATGTCTTTGGTTCCTGGTCAATGTTAGTGACCGAACACTATTGTATTCTAAATCATAAAAAGATTTTGGAAAATACATACACAATTTTATGCATATTATACCTTGATTCCAGTAGTTATAATTTTTCCTTCTTGATTCTCATAACGAGATCAACCAAAACATGAGCTAAAGAAAAATGAAAACTCAATCTCAATTGGCTAGAGTCTCATTCTGATAACATGTTATAAAATATAAGCAATATACTACAAATAATATTGACAAAATATATGGGGAGTAGAATGTAGAGATCATCTTATTCAAATGTCTTCTTGTCTCTCATGTGTGTATTTTACAATGGTGAATGAACAATCCTATTTATAGGTTGAGAAATCATTCCGAAAGTCACCATATTAAGTATCATAATAAATAGATACATTCTTATCCAAAAAAGGTTCATAGAACCTAGGGAATACATATAGATGATAAGTATAAGTTTATGGATAAACTCATTATGGACAATCCACTTAGTTCAATGAATTTATAACATAATTGAAGTTGTTAATTGTTATGGCTTGCCTTAAAGGCTCAAAAGTCAAAATAAACAAATATGAAATGTTCAAGTAGACTAATCCAAAATCTAACTTAAAAACTCTAATTCAATCAGAGCTTATTTGTATTGTAATTTCTTAAATTAAAAAAAATGATATATCCAAACTGAAATTTTCATGTCCAATTTGAATGGCACAAACACCCAACTCCCACCTAAAATTGAATTACCTAATTGTTGTGCCGCATCGAGCTTTGAAAGTCATGTATTTGATATTTAGTTTTAGTTATTAAAATTGAATTTTAGAAATATCAAACCGAATATCGAATGTCATCCTTAAAATCCGGTGTCTGCCTTTTGCCTGTGGTAACAATTGTCATATCATATGTTTACTTACCATGTGTTGTATTTGTTAGCATGATTGGACAGATTCTAAATATCTATACATATCTATGTTATAACTCTAAATATTTGTGTATTGATGATAGGAGATAGCATAGATAAATGTAGCATATTTTCAGAGATATTACAATTAGGAATAACATATATTTATGGATATATAGTAGATTTTTAGGTATATAAATCAAAATTCTTTCTATTTAATGGAAGAACTCTCATTTGAGAGAACTTATTCAGCAAAATTGACAGTATTCACTAAGCATATCATAGCTAATTGATATAATTGAATTCACCAAGAACTCAAGTTTGAAATTAGATCCTCTGGAATGCAAGGAGGCTCACTGACTGACTTTGAACTGCTCACTGGATTAACGGTGCACTAGAATGCCGATCCTAGTTACCTATGTCTGCATCATAAGACGATGCAGGCCAACTGGCATCAGTACATTGAATGTACGAATATGCGAGTTGGAATGCTAAAACAACATAGGCTTGAAAGAGATTCTGAAAGAAACACTTACCTTGCTCTTCTCAACTCATGAATACTTAACTGAACTCATTTAAATATAAAGCAGTTTAAAACAAGTGCAATATAAAGAAAAGTTGTTTAAAA
>NW_006239368.1:189828-189949 GCF_000226075.1 Solanum tuberosum
GTAGAAATACAATAAACTGATGTATATAAAAATACAATAACTTATGTGGGAGTTTCTCTTACCGACAACCATCACACAAGAGTTATAGTGATGATACAACGATCTACCTCACCCTGCCATC
>NW_006239368.1:190378-199730 GCF_000226075.1 Solanum tuberosum
TGATCTTAACTTTCCTTGAATTGGATTATGGATTCAAGGTTCATGATCTCATGTTTATGGATGATTTCATGATGTTTAGATGTACCTTAGAGTGTTGGAATCAACTAGAAAATGTTGGTACATTGCTAAGGAACTAGTACGGAAAGGTGGGGAATGAATGGGGAGAACTGGCGTCCCTGGCGCTCTGAGAGGCGCGGGGCGCCAGCCCTCAACATTCAAGGACTGGTCTGGGGAGCGCTGGCTGGAGCGGCTCCCCAAGGGTGAAGATTCAGAGACACTTTTGGGGGGCACTGGCTGGCGCGACGCCCCACCCTATCCCCAGGTGTTTGACGACTTTTCTTCTCCGTTTTTCATCTCGAAACCCTCTAAACTTCCATGGTTCCTTCCCCGAACACTTGGCATCATTTATACCCTCAATATATGATAGATTCAAACCTAAATTACACCCGGAAACATGAATCAAATCACAAGAAACTTCAATCAACACAACACTTAAGAATTCAAGAAAACCTTCAACAATGTTCATCAAGAACTCAATTTCTAAACCTTCAAAGACTTAAATTTGGTGAATTAAATCATGATTGGTGCATGGGTGAACTAAACCAATGCTATGTGATCTCACATACCTTTTTAGGGATCACCTCCGACAAAATCCACAAGCTATCCTTGACGAAATCGACGAATCTTGCTTCCTCTTCTCCTTTCTCCTGTTTTCTCATTTCTCCAAGCCCTAGCGTGAATTCTAATTCTTATAAACTGACCAAAATCTGGTTTTACCCCAATTAATCTCCTAAAATTAATTAGAATAAATAGGTAAGGAAAAGACTAAATTACCCTTCAAAAATCCGGATTAGACTTTCCTTAATCCAACAGCCCAACTTCAAAAGGACATAGCTTACTCATACGAACTCGGAATCGCGCAAACTTGGTGGCGTTAGAAAGATCATTCCAAGATATTTCCAATCATGTCTGGAAGTACACCTAAATCATCCTGAGCTAGGAGTTATGGCCATTTGAAGTTGACCAAAACTCAACTTTTCCTAACTTAAACAAATTTCCAGATTTTCACTCTTTCCAAAAATGACTATTTCCAATTATTAGCTTCTTCCTAGTTATTTCAAATTGTGAGATGTTACAGTTTTGTTCTCATCACCTACATCAGATGTATGCAAGTTGAAGCGGTCTTTATATGGATTAAAACAAGCTCCAAGAGCTTGGTTTGACAAGTTTTGGTCTACTTTGCTTCAATTCTCTTTTGAGCAGAGCAAATATGATTCGTCTTTGTTTCCTCGAAAAACATCTTCAGGTTGTGTTCTTCTTTTGGTGTATGCAGATGACATTATTATCACATGAACTGATTCTTCACTGATCACTAGCTTCCAGCAGCAGCTTAAGGATTCTTTTCATATGAAAGATCTTGGTACTCTTACATACTTTTTGGGGTTAGAAGTTCACTATAATTCTTTAGGTGTGTTCTTGAACCAACACAAATATACTCAGGACTTGATTTCTTTGGCTGGTCTTTAAGAATCTTCCTCTGTAAATACTCCATTGGAATTGAATGTAAAGTACTGTCGTGCGGAAGGAGATCTTCTTTCTGATCCAACTTTGTAGCGGCAATTAGTTGGGAGCCTAAATTATCTTACTATTACTCGGCCTGATATCTCTTTTGCAGTTCAACAAATGAGTCAATTTATGCAGGCTCCACGCCATCTACATATTGTGGCTGTCCGTCACATCATTCGATCTCTTGGGAACATCTACTCATGGATTATTCTTTCCTAGTGGTTCTGAGATTCAGCTTAATGAATTTAGTGATTCTGATTGTGCTGGATGTCCTGATACTCGTCGCTCCGTCACGGGTTGGTGCATGTTTCTTGGAGATTCCTTGATTTCTTGGAAGAGCAAGAAGCAAGACCGTGTATCAAAATCTTCCACCGAATCTGAATATCGAGCAATGTCTACTGCTTGCTCTGAGATTTTTTGGCTTCATGGTTTACTTGCAGAAATTGGATTTCCTCAATCTAATCCCACTCCTCTCCATGCTGACAACACAAGTGCTATTCAAATTGCTACTAATCCAGTTTATCATGAATGGACCAAACACATTGAAGTGGACTGTCATTATATCAGAGAAGCTGTAGATAAGAGAGTCATTACTCTTCCACATGTATCCAATGATCTTCAAATAGCTAATGTGTTTACAAAGTCTATGGCACGACAACATCATCAGTTTCTGATAGGCAAATTGATGCGTTTTGATCCACCGGCATCAATTTAAGGGGGGATGTTAGCATGATTGGACAATTCAATAAAAAAATGATATATCCAAACTGAAATTTTCATGTCCAATTTGAATGGCACAAACACCCAACTCCCACTCCTACCTGAAATCGAATTACCTAATTGTTGTGCCGGATTGAGCTTTGAAAGTCGGGTATTTGTTATTTAGTTTTAGTTATTAAAATTGAATTTTAGAAATATCAAACCGAATATCAAATGTCATCCTTAAAATCCGGTGTCTGCCTTTTGTCTGTGGTAACAATTGTCATATCATATGATTCAGCAAAATTGACAGTATTCACTAAGCATATCATAGCTAATTGATATAATTGAATTCACCAAGAACTCAAGTTTGAAACTTTGACTATTTATTTACTTTTAGGATGTGTTCGGTACAAAAGAAGGTATTTTTAATTGAATAAAAAGAAAAATCATTTAAATTTTTAAATTTAAAATAATCAAATAAATTTGAATTCTTAAAGTAAATTCCATAAAGTATCAAAATATGAAATATAAATTGTAGAATATTTTCAAAATAAATAAAATATAACATAAGAAAGTAAAAAAAAAAAAAAAAAAGTACACTTGGTCAGTTGGGTGTGTTAGTTTGTTTTATCAAGTACTTGGGAGTGTAAATTCGCGCCTGTTTTAGTTATAACAGTTTTCTTCTTCCATTTAAAAGTGAAAATTCTCTCATTCTCATAATTCTCTCAGGTAATTTTCCCTTTTCTTTTCCAGCTGTCACTGTAAATTCGATTTCGATACAATTGAAGTTGATTTTATAGGTATATTTGGTTCAGATAACCGTCTGATCATCGATTTGGTAGCTAAATTACTCTCTTGTTGAGCAAGAAAATTGTTCATTTTGTTTTGCTACTGTGATTGTCTTGCGATGTTAAATATCCTTGTATTTATGGACTTGTAATTGATCAAGCATTTGATGTGATTCCTCTGTACTTTTTGCTGAGCGATTTTAGTCTCTGTGAAAGTTTTCCTTGTTTGATTTTAGTGTTTAAGTGGTCGGATTTTGATTCATCTTGAGCTGTATCATATGCATTTAGCTGATGTGAATTTGGGCATGCTTTGTTGGATTGATATTTGTGGTCTCGTTCGTACTTATTATTTTGACTGTTTAATTCGTGTGCTTTGTCTAGCTTGATTATAGTAGTAGCTCTATTTTTCATTTACACTGATGATTTAGTTCTGTCCATATGGATTTTTCAGGATGTGGGAAAAGAAAAAACACATACCTTCCCACATAGTAATTCAGCACCGGCATCACCATTCCAGCCAAAAAATGGTTCAACTTTTAGAAACCTGCCAAGAGATCAACTAGGCGGTGTTATATTTGGGTGCAGCAATGATACAATAAGAGAGTGTCTCGAAAAGCAACTAGTAGGTCAGTTATTCGGCCCTAATATATTGTCCTTTGATAAAAAAAAATAAAATAGGACAATGGGTCGTTGTTACTCAATTATATACATTTAAAATCTTTGACAGGTTTGCCTAGCGCACACTTTATATATGTGAAAAATGTAAATCCTGGTTTGCCAGTGTTCTTGTTCAACTACGACGATAAGAAGCTCCCCGGAATCTTTGAGGCTGCAAGCTCTGGTCAAATGCTAATCAATCCATATGCTTGGAAAAAAGATGGCGATGAAAGAACACGATTTCCTGCACAGGTTTCATATCATTGGTTTCTTTTTGGCTTTATCTGCTTTTGTTGATGCACGCCGGTGTTATATTCTAGGAAGGATTATTCTACTGAAACTTCACTTTTTCTTTTGAAGGTTCAGATACGTGTCCGTCTGCATTGTGTACCACTGCAAGAAGATATGTTTAGACCAATAATTAAGGATAACTATTTTCAGCAGTATCGTTTCTGGTTTGAGCTAGATCATACTCAATCTAGTAAATTGATCTCGCAACTCTCATCTCTTGCATATGCTCCGAGTAGCACACCACATTATCCAGCACTCCGGAGAAGTATAATCCAAACTTCACCTGCAAATAACAAGATAGAAGAAAATAGATCTTCTGAACCACAAAACTTGGAAAATAAGCAATCCAGTTCCATTGATTCTCAAGCTGCATTGGAAGAGAAGAGTTTTATATACATGAAACTTAAAGAAATAGCTCTTGATCGTGAATGGCCAGCGCTCTCCAGAAACGGGCATGCAGAGGAAAACACCAATGAAGGGATAAGTTATAATGATGTAAGCATTGATCAAGCAGGTTTTATGGAACCACAGCCTCCTGGAGAAGAGAAGAATGATGAAGGCAATTGTGACTTGGCTGGTTATCCTCCTTTTGTAGCTCAGGTTCTTCATCTTCTTGTAATCTGTGCCAATTTTCATTAACCATGATAGCATTTCTGATATCTTATATGACTTCATTATCTCTATTGTTGCAGCTGCTGAAAGAAGTGAAAGAACTGAATGCTTTTAAGGAACAGCACACCCAAAAAATGACTGGCCTGGAGAAGAAGCTGGTAAACCTTATCTCTGTATAATGTCAGTCTTATGGTGACATATCAATTCTATGCTAAAACAATGGAAGAGTGACAATTTTTTTTAAAATTTCCTCGTCTTTATATATATGTTGGGAGGGGGACTGGGGAGGGTAGAAAGAGCGTGTTGGAATAAGATCTGCAAACAAAAATAGGATCTTTTAGTACCAAGATATCAATAGATGATAAAAAGTAATTTTGTAACAAAATTAGGACTATCAGAGCTTATTAGTAGGTAGTCATCGAACAAGATAAACAAATTCAGAAAGGAGCTTGAGATTCTGCTTCTTCTTTTAAAGTAGATGAAATCATGATAATAATTAAGCCATAGAATTTGGTGACTTCAAGATTCAGGATGATATACCAAAGAAATGTTAGTATGATTTCTAAAAGAGGAAATAATAAGATTATTATCATATAATTTCAGGTATATAACTTGACAGGGAAAACTATTATTGAACATTAGTTGCTATTTACTGTACAAAGAGTTAATAAACAAACTAATAGAAATTGACTATTTATAGGAGAGATTATCCGCTTTATCCGAGGGATAGGGCTGATCTGTGTGGAGGTGGCTTTTCTGAACATTCTTTTATTGTTCAGGGAGGGGATTATTATTATAAATATACATCTTTTACAGTAAGGAAAGCATCTTAGCTCATATTGAGTTTCATGTTTAAAAGACTCTTATTGGTGTTGGGGAAATGGAATGCTGCCCAGAAGTCTGTGCAATCTGTTCACAAGAGTGATTATTCATTTTATTTTCGGAGACTCTTCAGGGTTGGGTATAAGTTTGCTTATGCAAATATTGTTTCTTATTGTTTAGGGGAATATCTCTTTAATCAATATCGTACTTGGTAGAAGTCTCTGCATCCTATACAGACCTTTCCATGTTTAGGACACTCTTATTGTTGTTTGGGGGGAATCAGAAAATGTCCCTTGAGAAGTTTTACAAATCCAATTGCACAACCTTTTGAAAATGACCAAAAGGGAAACACCTTAGGTTCTTGATTATAAGGCTTTATCAAATTGAAAAATAGATGTATGTATCAGTGATAATTGATGATTGTATTCTTACGCCGATTTCAAGGGTTTCAATAATCATCCAATTTGATGCTTCATATTGTGTCTGTTCTCTTTCTAAATGATTTACTGATTTTTGTATTCTCCATACCTACCTGAATACATGATGTGTCTGCAGAAGTGAAAATCTGATGTTTTCCCCCTTTGTTATTTCCTTGTCTACACATGGAATTCAGGCTAATTTACAAGAAGAAATCAAACTGCTAAAAGCTAGATGTTTGATGTTGGAGTCCACAAATCCCTCTCGTACACATGATAGTGAAAATGTGGTAGAGTCAGACGAAATAGTCTGTGATGAGTCAATCATCCTAGCTGGAGGATTTGATGGTAATAACTGGCTATCGGCCTTGGACTTGTACTCACCATTGACTGATAATTTAAAGCCACTTAGGCCAATGAGTTCATTTCGGTCGTATTTTGCAATTGCAAATCTGAGTAGAGAAGTCTATGTATTTGGTGGAAAATTTGGGAAGTTCTGGGACAAAACAGGTAATGCCAGTAGTCCCTCCCTTCACATACCCTCCTCCCCCTTTCTCTTAAGTTGCTGAAACTGATGCCACTCTATTCTTGTGAAGTTGAATCATATAACCCAGCCAATGATATGTGGACTGTGCATTCTAATTTGAAAAAGAGAAACAGTAACTTATCTGGAGCTACTCTGAAGGACAAGATATTTGCAATGGGTGGTGGAAATGGGACTGAATACTTTGCAGAAGTTGAAATGTATGATCCTCAAGTAGGTCAATGGATTCCTTCACGATCCATGTGGCAGAAGGTTAATTCTCTTCCTTGCTTACATTTCGATAGTGATATTTTGAAGAAGGCTCAGGGCCGTCTCAACCATAAGGCCACTAAAGCAATCGCTTGAGGCCCCAATTTTTTTGGGGCCCCCATTTGAGGCCCCAATTTTTTGGGGCCCCCATTTTCTCCCAAAGATATATATATATATTGTTAAAAAAAAATTCATGTATTGATAAATCTGAAAATAATTTTTTGTATAGAAAATATAATTGAGAAACTGAATATTGTTTATGATTGTAGTATCTTTTCTAGATTATTATGTGGCTAGTTAATTGTAGTATCTTTTCTAGTTTCGCATGTAGCTATCTATTTTGTTGTCTAGTTCATTTATATTTTGACGATTATCATGAATCAAAAGTATTGTGTTCTTATACTTACTTTTCTTTATTCTCCTCTCACTATTTTTTTATTCTTTCATTATTGAATATTCTTAAGTCTCTCAAATGTTCAATCATTCTACATTATGTAATATCTATTGTTATGTGTTTATTAAAAGATCAAATTTATTTTTGGTGTCTTATTCAAATTTCAAGCACTAAAACTAATCAACACTATTTTAATATTATTTATTAACTTATCAAATTCATCGCTACACTATTTTAATATCATCATATTTTTAAAATTTGAGTCATGTTTTATTATTCCAACTTTATATTAATATAATTGTCATTGAAAATTTACATTATTTGCATTCTTACTTCATAATGTCTACATATATCTTGCCTCTCCAAACTTTATTTGTAGAATTACACTGAGTATGTTATAATTATTCAATTTATATTTGTCAACTAAAAAAAATAGGACCTCTTTATAATGTTTGGCTTTAGGCCCCCAAACTTGTTGAGACGGCCCTGAGAAGGCTCATCTGCATTACCCTTGGATGTTGTTCTCATCCTCTTAATTTCGGTAGTAAGTTTTTATGGGGTCGTTTATCTTCATGTTTTCCATGGATTTTCTGTTGTCTCTTCTTTCAGTTCAATCCCTTAGTAGCATTCAGGTAGTATGAAGAAATACACAAGGGAGAAGACCTTAAAGCGTAGAGGGAAATAATTAGTTAGAATTGCAAAATGAAATGATGTATTGTTTAGCCATATTTTACTACAGTGGCTGAGTGAATTCATCTCATTACTAGCAAACAAAGACAATATTTGTCTCTTTCTTGTCCTTGCCTACAGTCCAGTCTTCAATTTAGTTCTATTCTTTAGACTTACTTGTTCAAAGTGCAAATATAATCTCCTCTGACATGATTGTCTACCATTCATGCAGCGACTTTCTCTTGCAGCAACAGAACTCAATGGTGCATTATATGCTGTTGGTGGATTTGATGGAGACAAATATTTGGCGTAAGTTATTTCTGAATTTCTGTTTTCTTATTTCTTTATAATGTGTGCCCCAAAAAAGCTTGACATTTGGGCTTCATTACCTGAGAAATGAGAGTTGCTTGTAGTTTTCCAAACCGCAGTCCTTTTTAGTGCTAAAGTTGTTCTGATAGAAATCTGCAACTTCTTTTATTTCATTGAATCGGAAGATTATCTTCACATGTGAAAGTAGTTGAGTCTTGTTTTTCAGTTTTCTGCTGTGTTCTCCTGTAGCATCTTTCTTATTAGCTATCACCTCAGGACTGCTGAAAGGTTTGACCCCAGAGAACATGCTTGGACAAAAATTGAGAGTATGAGCACAAAAAGAGCATATCATGCGTTGGTTCCTTTGGGGGGGAAGTTGTATGTTGACCTCTTCTCTCTTCTTTGCATTCTATATCTTTGGTCCCATGTTTTATCTTCGAGAGTACGAGATGTGTATTGTCTAAAGAATCACTAGGGGGGAGGGGGATGGTCCATGACCTGTCCCATTTTTCTTCTTGTTATTCACTTTTAGTTTCATGGTTGCTCTTTAGATATGCACTTGGTGGCTCTGATGGGTCTCAAATGATGCCAAGCGTTGAGATATATGATCCCCGTCGGGGAACATGGATGATTGGGGAACCAATGAACTACTCAAGGGGTTATGTAACTGCTTCTGCTCTAAAGGAGTCCATTTATGTCATTGGAGGGGCTCAATCTGATAATGAAGTACTAGACACGGTACATAATATTATTTATTTCATTGTCTTGCTATGCATAGCTTCCATTACATATGTGGTTCCATTAATCAATACTCCTCTTTGTGATTGCAGATTGAACGTTACAAGGAAGGCACAGGTTGGGAAATAACCAACTTGAGCGGAGTCGGGAAAAGGTGCTTGTCCTCTGCTATAGTTTTGGAGGAAGATTGAAATCTGCATTCTTAAGTACTCAAGCTCTCTATTCTTATGGGCATCCTTTGTTCAATATCTGTTGTTTTTCCATAATGAATAGACTTAATGCTTGAAAGCATCTTAAACATTCCGTGACTTTTTCCTCCGTATAAGAAAACAGAAAATGGTCAAGCTTTTTATAACCAATGTATGGTTATAGCTTTGTAGTAGTAGTATGGCTGTATTTCAGACAGTTCTCTGCAGCTTCTTTCTGAGGCAAAACTTGTTCACAATACTTTATTGTTTTTTCATCATTAAACTTGCTGCCTATCATAAAATCAGGGTAAAGCATCGAGCTTTAGGAGGATTTTGGTGATCAAATACGTAGTCATTTCTATTATCTTTATAATTGTTATCTCCTGTATTCAGATTAGCAAACCAGA
>NW_006239368.1:199830-199957 GCF_000226075.1 Solanum tuberosum
CAAGTATTTGAAATTATTTTTCACATATTTTTTCTCAAGCTTTCATATTGTATACCATCAAAATACATTTTGGCAACACGAAGCCTTCTTTTGGAGATTTAATCCATATAAACACTCATTGCAGGCA